>NW_027207670.1:0-152000 GCF_963455315.2 Globicephala melas | reverse complement strand
GTACGTGTGAGGGCGCGGGTTAGTGTCAGCGTACGGGTTAGGATTAGGGGACGGCTGAGGGTCAGGCTTCGGGGAAGGGTTAGGGTTAGGGTTCGGGCTAGGGTTAGGGTTAGGGGACGGGGACGGTTTAGAGTCCAGGTGAGGATACGACAACGCTCTAGGGGGAGCGTACGTGTGAGGGCGCGGGTTAGTGTCAGCGTACGGGTTAGGATTAGGGGACGGCTGAGGGTCAGGCTTCGGGGAAGGGTTAGGCTTAGGCTTCGGGCTAGGGTTAGGGTTAGGGGACGGGGACGGTTTAGGGTCCAGCTGAGGGTACGACAACGCTCTAGGGGGAGCGTACGTGTGAGGGCGCGGGTTAGTGTCAGCGTACGGGTTAGGATTAGGGGACGGCTGAGGGTCAGGCTTCGGGGAAGGGTTAGGCTTAGGCTTCGGTCTAGGGATAGGGTTAGGGGACGGGGACGGTTTAGGGTCCAGGTGAGGGTACGACAACGCTCTAGGGGGAGCGTACGTGTGAGGGCGCGGGTTAGTGTCAGCGTACGGGTTAGGATTAGGGGACGGCTGAGGGTCAGGCTTCGGGGAAGGGTTAGGTTTAGGGTTCGGGCTAGGGTTAGGGTTAGGGGACGGGGACGGTTTAGGGTCCAGGTGAGGGTACGACAACGCTCTAGGGGGAGCGTACGTGTGAGGGCGCGGGTTAGTGTCAGCGTACGGGTTAGGATTAGGGGACGGCTGAGGGTCAGGCTTCGGGGAAGGGTTAGGGTTAGGGTTCGGGCTAGGGTTAGGGTTAGGGGACGGGGACGGTTTAGGGTCCAGGTGAGGGTACGACAACGCTCTAGGGGGAGCGTACGTGTGAGGGCGCGGGTTAGTGTCAGCGTACGGGTTAGGATTAGGGGACGGCTGAGGGTCAGGCTTCGGGGAAGGGTTAGGGTTAGGGTTCGGGCTAGGGTTAGGGTTAGGGGACGGGGACGGTTTAGGGTCCAGGTGAGGGTACGACAACGCTCTAGGGGGAGCGTACGTGTGAGGGCGCGGGTTAGTGTCAGCGTACGGGTTAGGATTAGGGGACGGCTGAGGGTCAGGCTTCGGGGAAGGGTTAGGGTTAGGGTTCGGGCTAGGGTTAGGGTTAGGGGACGGGGACGGTTTAGGGTTCAGGTGAGTGTACGACAACGCTCTAGGGGGAGCGTACGTGTGAGGGCGCGGGTTAGTGTCAGCGTACGGGTTAGGATTAGGGGACGGCTGAGGGTCAGGCTTCGGGGAAGGGTTAGGGTTAGGGTTCGGGCTAGGGTTAGGGTTAGGGGACGGGGACGGTTTAGGGTCCAGGTGAGGGTACGACAACGCTCTAGGGGGAGCGTACGTGTGAGGGCGCGGGTTAGTGTCAGCGTACGGGTTAGGATTAGGGGACGGCTGAGGGTCAGGCTTCGGGGAAGGGTTAGGGTTAGGGTTCGGGCTAGGGTTAGGGTTAGGGGACGGGGACGGTTTAGGGTCCAGGTGAGGGTACGACAACGCTCTAGGGGGAGCGTACGTGTGAGGGCGCGGGTTAGTGTCAGCGTACGGGTTAGGATTAGGGGACGGCTGAGGGTCAGGCTTCGGGGAAGGGTTAGGGTTAGGGTTCGGGCTAGGGTTAGGGTTAGGGGACGGGGACGGTTTAGGGTCCAGGTGAGTGTACGACAACGCTCTAGGGGGAGCGTACGTGTGAGGGCGCGGGTTAGTGTCAGCGTACGGGTTAGGATTAGGGGACGGCTGAGGGTCAGGCTTCGGGGAAGGGTTAGGGTTAGGGTTCGGGCTAGGGTTAGGGTTAGGGGACGGGGACGGTTTAGGGTCCAGGTGAGGGTACGACAACGCTCTAGGGGGAGCGTACGTGTGAGGGCGCGGGTTAGTGTCAGCGTACGGGTTAGGATTAGGGGACGGCTGAGGGTCAGGCTTCGGGGAAGGGTTAGGGTTAGGGTTCGGGCTAGGGTTAGGGTTAGGGGACGGGGACGGTTTAGGGTCCAGGTGAGGGTACGACAACGCTCTAGGGGGAGCGTACGTGTGAGGGCGCGGGTTAGTGTCAGCGTACGGGTTAGGATTAGGGGACGGCTGAGGGTCAGGCTTCGGGGAAGGGTTAGGGTTAGGGTTCGGGCTAGGGTTAGGGTTAGGGGACGGGGACGGTTTAGGGTCCAGGTGAGGGTACGACAACGCTCTAGGGGGAGCGTACGTGTGAGGGCGCGGGTTAGTGTCAGCGTACGGGTTAGGATTAGGGGACGGCTGAGGGTCAGGCTTCGGGGAAGGGTTAGGGTTAGGGTTCGGGCTAGGGTTAGGGTTAGGGGACGGGGACGGTTTAGGGTCCAGGTGAGGGTACGACAACGCTCTAGGGGGAGCGTACGTGTGAGGGCGCGGGTTAGTGTCAGCGTACGGGTTAGGATTAGGGGACGGCTGAGGGTCAGGCTTCGGGGAAGGGTTAGGGTTAGGGTTCGGGCTAGGGTTAGGGTTAGGGGACGGGGACGGTTTAGGGTCCAGGTGAGGGTACGACAACGCTCTAGGGGGAGCGTACGTGTGAGGGCGCGGGTTAGTGTCAGCGTACGGGTTAGGATTAGGGGACGGCTGAGGGTCAGGCTTCGGGGAAGGGTTAGGGTTAGGGTTCGGGCTAGGGTTAGGGTTAGGGGACGGGGACGGTTTAGGGTCCAGGTGAGGGTACGACAACGCTCTAGGGGGAGCGTACGTGTGAGGGCGCGGGTTAGTGTCAGCGTACGGGTTAGGATTAGGGGACGGCTGAGGGTCAGGCTTCGGGGAAGGGTTAGGGTTAGGGTTCGGGCTAGGGTTAGGGTTAGGGGACGGGGACGGTTTAGGGTCCAGGTGAGGGTACGACAACGCTCTAGGGGGAGCGTACGTGTGAGGGCGCGGGTTAGTGTCAGCGTACGGGTTAGGATTAGGGGACGGCTGAGGGTCAGGCTTCGGGGAAGGGTTAGGGTTAGGCTTCGGGCTAGGGTTAGGGTTAGGGGACGGGGACGGTTTAGGGTCCAGGTGAGGGTACGACAACGCTGTAGGGGGAGCGTACGTGTGAGGGCGCGGGTTAGTGTCAGCGTACGGGTTAGGATTAGGGGACGGCTGAGGGTCAGGCTTCGGGGGAGGGTTAGGGTTAGGGTTCGGGCTAGGGTTAGGGTTAGGGGACGGGGACGGTTTAGGGTCCAGGTGAGGGTACGACAACGCTCTAGGGGGAGCGTACGTGTGAGGGGGCGGGTTAGTGTCAGCGTACGGGTTAGGATTAGGGGACGGCTGAGGGTCAGGCTTCGGGGAAGGGTTAGGGTTAGGGTTCGGGCTAGGGTTAGGGTTAGGGGACGGGGACGGTTTAGGGTCCAGGTGAGTGTACGACAACGCTCTAGGGGGAGCGTACGTGTGAGGGCGCGGGTTAGTGTCAGCGTACGTGTTAGGATTAGGGGACGGCTGAGGGTCAGGCTTCGGGGAAGGGTTAGGGTTAGGGTTCGGGCTAGGGTTAGGGTTAGGGGACGGGGACGGTTTAGGGTCCAGGTGAGGGTACGACAACGCTCTAGGGGGAGCGTACGTGTGAGGGCGTGGGTTAGTGTCAGCGTACGGGTTAGGATTAGGGGACGGCTGAGGGTCAGGCTTCGGGGAAGGGTTAGGGTTAGGGTTCGGGCTAGGGTTAGGGTTAGGGGACGGGGACGGTTTAGGGTCCAGCTGAGGGTACGACAACGCTCTAGGGGGAGCGTACGTGTGAGGGCGCGGGTTAGTGTCAGCGTACGGGTTAGGATTACGGGACGGCTGAGGGGCAGGCTTCGGGGAAGGGTTAGGGTTAGGGTTCGGGTTAGGGTTAGGGTTAGGGGACGGGGACGGTTTAGGGTCCAGGTGAGGGTACGACAACGCTCTAGGGGGAGCGTACGTGTGAGGGCGCGGGTTAGTGTCAGCGTACGGGTTAGGATTAGGGGACGGCTGAGGGTCAGGCTTCGGGGAAGGGTTAGGGTTAGGGTTCGGGCTAGGGTTAGGGTTAGGGGACGGGGACGGCTTAGGGTCCAGGTGAGGGTACGACAACGCTCTAGGGGGAGCGTACGTGTGAGGGCGCGGGTTAGTGTCAGCGTACGGGTTAGGATTAGGGGACGGCTGAGGGTCAGGCTTCGGGGAAGGGTTAGGGTTAGGCTTCGGGCTAGGGTTAGGGTTAGGGGACGGGGACGGTTTAGGGTCCAGGTGAGGGTACGACAACGCTCTAGGGGGAGCGTACGTGTGAGGGCGCGGGTTAGTGTCAGCGTACGGGTTAGGATTAGGGGACGGCTGAGGGTCAGGCTTCGGGGAAGGGTTAGGGTTAGGGTTCGGGCTAGGGTTAGGGTTAGGGGACGGGGACGGTTTAGGGTCCAGGTGAGGGTACGACAACTCTCTAGGGGGAGCGTACGTGTGAGGGCGCGGGTTAGTGTCAGCGTACGGGTTAGGATTAGGGGACGGCTGAGTGTCAGGCTTCGGGGAACGGTTAGGGTTAGGCTTCGGTCTAGGGTTAGGGTTAGGGGACGGGGACGGTTTAGGGTCCAGGTGAGGGTACGACAACGCTCTAGGGGGAGCGTACGTGTGAGGGCGCGGGTTAGTGTCAGCGTACGGGTTAGGATTAGGGGACGGCTGAGGGTCAGGCTTCGGGGAAGGGTTAGGGTTAGGGCTCGGGCTAGGGTTAGGGTTAGGGGACGGGGATGGTTTAGGGTCCAGGTGAGGGTACGACAACGCTCTAGGGGGAGCGTACGTCTGAGGGCGCGGGTTAGTGTCAGCGTACGGGTTAGGATTAGGGGACGGCTGAGGGTCAGGCTTCGGGGAAGATTTAGGGTTAGGGTTCGGGCTAGGGTTAGGGTTAGGGGACGGGGACGGTTTAGGGTCCAGGTGAGGGTACGACAACGCTCTAGGGGGAGCGTACGTGTGAGGGCGCGGGTTAGTGTCAGCGTACGGGTTAGAATTAGGGGACGGCTGAGGGTCAGGCTTCGGGGAAGGGTTAGGGTTAGGGTTCGGGCTAGGGTTAGGGTTAGGGGACGGGGACGGTTTAGGGTCCAGGTGAGGGTACGACAACGCTCTAGGGGGAGCGTACGTGTGAGGGCGCGGGTTAGTGTCAGCGTACGGGTTAGGATTAGGGGACGGCTGAGGGTCAGGCTTCGGGGAAGTGTTAGGGTTAGGGTTTGGGCTAGGGTTAGGGTTAGGGGACGGGGACGGTTTAGGGTCCAGGTGAGGGTACGACAACGCTCTAGGGGGAGCGTACGTGTGAGGGCGCAGGTTAGTGTCAGCGTACGGGTTAGGATTAGGGGACGGCTGAGGGTCAGGCTTCGGGGAAGGGTTAGGGTTAGGGTTCGGGCTAGGGTTAGGGTTAGGGGACGGGGACGGTTTAGGGTCCAGGTGAGGGTACGACAACGCTGTAGGGGGAGCGTACGTGTGAGGGCGCGGGTTAGTGTCAGCGTACGGGTTAGGATTAGGGGACGGCTGAGGGTCAGGCTTCGGGGAAGGGTTAGGGTTAGGCTTCGGGCTAGGGATAGGGTTAGGGGACGGGGACGGTTTAGGGTCCAGGTGAGGGTACGACAACGCTCTAGGGGGAGCGTACGTGTGAGGGCGTGGGTTAGTGTCAGCGTACGGGTTAGGATTAGGGGACGGCTGAGGGTCAGGCTTCGGGGAAGGGTTAGGGTTAGGCTTCGGGCTAGGGTTAGGGTTAGGGGACGGGGACGGTTCAGAGTCCAGGTGAGGGTACGACAACGCTCTAGGGGGAGCGTACGTGTGAGGGCGCGGGTTAGTGTCAGCGTACGGGTTATGATTAGGGGACGGCTGAGGGTCAGGCTTCGGGGAAGGGTTAGGGTTAGGGTTGGGGCTAGGGTTAGGGATAGGGGACGGGGACGGTTCAGGGTCCAGGTGAGGGTACGACAACGCTCTAGGGGGAGCGTACGTGTGAGGGCGCGGGTTAGTGTCAGCGTACGGGTTAGGATTAGGGGACGGCTGAGGGTCAGGCTTCGGGGAAGGGTTAGGGTTAGGGTTCGGGCTAGGGTTAGGGTTAGGGGACGGGGACGGTTTAGGATCCAGGTGAGGGTACGACAACGCTCTAGGGGGAGCGTACGTGTGAGGGCGCGGGTTAGTGTCAGCGTACGGGTTAGGATTAGGGGACGGCTGAGGGTCAGGCTTCGGGGAAGGGTTAGGGTTAGGCTTCGGGCTAGGGTTAGGGTTAGGGGAAGGGGACGGTTCAGGGTCCAGGTGAGGGTACGACAACGCTCTAGGGGGAGCGTACGTGTGAGGGCGCGGGTTAGTGTCAGCGTACGGGTTAGGATTAGGGGACGGCTGAGGGTCAGGCTTCGGGGAAGGGTTACGGTTAGGCTTCGGGCTAGGGTTAGGGTTAGGGGACGGGGACGGTTCAGGGTCCAGGTGAGGGTACGACAACGCTCTAGGGGGAGCGTACGTGTGAGGGTTCGGGTTAGTGTCAGCGTACGGGTTAGGATTAGGGGACGGCTGAGGGTCAGGCTTCGGGGAAGGGTTAGGGTTAGGCTTCGGGCTAGGGTTAGGGTTAGGGGACGGGGACGGTTCAGGGTCCAGGTGAGGGTACGACAACACTCTAGGGGGAGCGTACGTGTGAGGGCGCGGGTTAGTGTCAGCGTACGGGTTAGGATTAGGGGACGGCTGAGGGTCAGGCTTCGGGGAAGGGTTAGGGTTAGGCTTCGTGCTAGGGTTAGGGTTAGGGGACGGGGACGGTTCAGGGTCCAGGTGAGGGTACGACAACGCTCTAGGGGGAGCGTACGTGTGAGGGCGCGGGTTAGTGTCAGCGTACGGGTTAGGATTAGGGGACGGCTGAGGGTCAGGCTTCGGGGAAGGGTTAGGGTTAGGCTTCGGGCTAGGGTTAGGGTTAGGGGACGGGGACGGTTTAGGGTCCAGGTGAGGGTACGACAACGCTCTAGGGGGAGCGTACGTGTGAGGGCGCGGGTTAGTGTCAGCGTACGGGTTAGGATTAGGGGACGGCTGAGGGTCAGGCTTCGGGGAAGGGTTAGGGTTAGGGTTCGGGCTAGGGTTAGGGTTAGGGGACGGGGACGGTTTAGGGTCCAGGTGAGGGTACGACAACGCTCTAGGGGGAGCGTACGTGTGAGGGCGCGGGTTAGTGTCAGCGTACGGGTTAGGATTAGGGGACGGCTGAGGGTCAGGCTTCGGGGAAGGGTTGGGGTTAGGCTTCGGCCTAGGGTTAGGGTTAGGGGACGGGGACGGTTTAGGGTCCAGGTGAGGGTACGACAACGCTCTAGGGGGAGCGTACGTGTGAGGGCGCGGGTTAGTGTCAGCGTACGGGTTAGGATTAGGGGACGGCTGAGGGTCAGGCTTCGGGGAAGGGTTAGGGTTAGGCTTCGGGCTAGGGTTAGGGTTAGGGGACGGGGACGGTTCAGGGTCCAGGTGAGGGTACGACAACGCTCTAATGGGAGCGTACGTGTGAGGGCGCGGGTTAGTGTCAGCGTACGGGTTAGGATTAGGGGACGGCTGAGGGTCAGGCTTCGGGGAAGGGTTAGGGTTAGGCTTCGGGCTAGGGTTAGGGTTAGGGGACGGGGACCGTTTAGGGTCCAGGTGAGGGTACGACAACGCTCTAGGGGGAGCGTACGTGTTAGGGCACGGGTTAGTGTCAGCGTACGGGTTAGGATTAGGGGACGGCTGAGGGTCAGGCTTCGGGGAAGGGTTAGGGTTAGGGTTCGGGCTAGGGTTAGGGTTAGGGGACGGGGACGGTTTAGGGTCCAGGTGAGGGTACGACAACGCTCTAGGGGGAGCGTACGTGTGAGGGCGCGGGTTAGTGTCAGCGTACGGGTTAGGATTAGGGGACGGCTGAGGGTCAGGCTTCGGGGAAGGGTTAGGGTTAGGCTTCGGGCTAGGGTTAGGGTTAGGGGACGGGGACGGTTTAGGGTCCAGGTGAGGGTACGACAACGCTCTAGGGGGAGCGTACGTGTGAGGGCGCGGGTTAGTGTCAGCGTACGGGTTAGGATTAGGGGACGGCTGAGGGTCAGGCTTCGGGGAAGGGTTAGGGTTAGGCTTCGGGCTAGGGTTAGGGTTAGGGGACGGGGACGGTTTAGGGTCCAGGTGAGGGTACGACAACGCTCTAGGGGGAGCGTACGTGTGAGGGCGCGGGTTAGTGTCAGCGTACGGGTTAGGATTAGGGGAAGGCTGAGGGTCAGGCTTCGGGGAAGGGTTAGGGTTAGGGTTCGGGCTAGGGTTAGTGTTAGGGGACGGGGTCGGTTTAGGGTCCAGGTGAGGGTACGACAACGCTCTAGGGGGAGCGTACGTGTGAGGGCGCGGGTTAGTGTCAGCGTACGGGTTAGGATTAGGGGACGGCTGAGGGTCAGGCTTCGGGGAAGGGTTAGGGTTAGGGTTCGGGCTAGGGTTAGGGTTAGGGGACGGGGACGGTTTAGGGTCCAGGTGAGGGTACGACAACGCTCTAGGGGGAGCGTACGTGTGAGGGCGCGGGTTAGTGTCAGCGTATGGGTTAGGATTAGGGGACGGCTGAGGGTCAGGCTTCGGGGAAGGGTTAGGGTTAGGGTTCGGGCTAGGGTTAGGGTTAGGGGACGGGGACGGTTTAGGGTCCAGGTGAGGGTACGACAACGCTCTAGGGGGAGCGTACGTGTGAGGGCGCGGGTTAGTGTCAGCGTACGGGTTAGGATTAGGGGACGGCTGAGGGTCAGGCTTCGGGGAAGGGTTAGGGTTAGGGTTCGGGCTAGGGTTAGGGTTAGGGGACGGGGACGGTTTAGGGTCCAGGTGAGGGTACGACAACGCTCTAGGGGGAGCGTACGTGTGAGGGCGCGGGTTAGTGTCAGCGTACGGGTTAGGATTAGGGGACGGCTGAGGGTCAGGCTTCGGGGAAGGGTTAGGGTTAGGGTTCGGGCTAGGGTTAGGGTTAGGGGACGGGGACGGTTTAGGGTCCAGGTGAGGGTACGACAACGCTCTAGGGGGAGCCTACGTGTGAGGGCGCGGGTTAGTGTCAGCGTACGGGTTAGGATTAGGGGACGGCTGAGGGTCAGGCTTCGGGGAAGGGTTGGGGTTAGGGTTCGGGCTAGGGTTAGGGTTAGGGGACGGGGACGGTTTAGGGTCCAGGTGAGGGTACGACAACGCTCTAGGGGGAGCGTACGTGTGAGGGCGCGGGTTAGTGTCAGCGTACGGGTTAGGATTAGGGGACGGCTGAGGGTCAGGCTTCGGGGAAGGGTTAGGGTTAGGGTTCGGGCTAGGGTTAGGGTTAGGGGACGGGGACGGTTTAGGGTCCAGGTGAGGGTACGACAACGCTCTAGGGGGAGCGTACGTGTGAGGGCGCGGGTTAGTGTCAGCGTATGGGTTAGGATTAGGGGACGGCTGAGGGTCAGGCTTCGGGGAAGGGTTAGGGTTAGGGTTCGGGCTAGGGTTAGGGTTAGGGGACGGGGACGGTTTAGGGTCCAGGTGAGGGTACGACAACGCTCTAGGGGGAGCGTACGTGTGAGGGCGCGGGTTAGTGTCAGCGTACGGGTTAGGATTAGGGGACGGCTGAGGGTCAGGCTTCGGGGAAGGGTTAGGGTTAGGCTTCGGGCTAGGATTAGTGTTAGGGGACGGGGACGGTTTAGGGTCCAGGTGAGGGTACGACAACGCTCTAGGGGGAGCGTACGTGTGAGGGCGCGGGTTAGTGTCAGCGTACGGGTTAGGATTAGGGGACGGCTGAGGGTCAGGCTTCGGGGAAGGGTTAGGGTTAGGGTTCGGGCTAGGGTTAGGGTTAGAGGACGGGGACGGTTTAGGGTCCAGGTGAGGGTACGACAACACTCTAGGGGGAGCGTACGTGTGAGGGCGCGGGTTAGTGTCAGCGTACGGGTTAGGATTAGGGGACGGCTGAGGGTCAGGCTTCGGGGAAGGGTTAGGGTTAGGGTTCGGGCTAGGGTTAGGGTTAGGGGACGGGGACGGTTTAGGGTCCAGGTGAGGGTACGACAACGCTCTAGGGGGAGCGTACGTGTGAGGGCGCGGGTTAGTGTCAGCGTACGGGTTAGGATTAGGGGACGGCTGAGGGTCAGGCTTCGGGGAAGGGTTAGGGTTAGGGTTCGGGCTAGGGTTAGGGTTAGGGGACGGGGACGGTTTAGGGTCCAGGTGACGGTACGACAACGCTCTAGGGGGAGCGTACTTGTGAGGGCGCGGGTTAGTGTCAGCGTACGGGTTAGGATTAGGGGACGGCTGAGGGTCAGGCTTCGGGGAAGGGTTAGGGTTAGGCTTCGGGCTAGGGTTAGGGTTAGGGGACGGGGACGGTTTAGGGTCCAGGTGAGGGTACGACAACGCTCTAGGGGGAGCGTACGTGTGAGGGCGCGGGTTAGTGTCAGCGTACGGGTTAGGATTAGGGGACGGCTGAGGGTCAGGCTTCGGGGAAGGGTTAGGGTTAGGGTTCGGGCTAGGGTTAGGGTTAGGGGACGGGGACGGTTTAGGGTCCAGGTGAGGGTACGACAACGCTCTAGGGGGAGCGTACGTGTGAGGGCGCGGGTTAGTGTCAGCGTACGGGTTAGGATTAGGGGACGGCTGAGGGTCAGGCTTCGGGGAAGGGTTAGGGTTAGGGTTCGGGCTAGGGTTAGGGTTAGGGGACGGGGACGGTTTAGGGTCCAGGTGATGGTACGACAACGCTCTAGGGGGAGCGTACGTGTGAGGGCGCGGGTTAGTGTCAGCGTACGGGTTAGGATTAGGGGACGGGTGAGGGTCAGGCTTCGGGGAAGGGTTAGGGTTAGGGTTCGGGCTAGGGTTAGGGTTAGGGGACGGGGACGGTTCAGGGTCCAGGTGAGGGTACGACAACGCTCTAGGGGGAGCGTACGTGTGAGGGCGCGGGTTAGTGTCAGCGTACGGGTTAGGATTAGGGGACGGCTGAGGGTCAGGCTTCGGGGAAGGGTTAGGGTTAGGGTTCGGGCTAGGGTTAGGGTTAGGGGACGGGGACGGTTCAGGGTCCAGGTGAGGGTACGACAACGCTCTAGGGGGAGCGTACGTGTGAGGGCGCGGGTTAGTGTCAGCGTACGGGTTAGGATTAGGGGACGGCTGAGGGTCAGGCTTCGGGGAAGTGTTAGGGTTAGGGTTCGGGCTAGGGTTAGGGTTAGGGGACGGGGACGGTTCAGGGTCCAGGTGAGGGTACGACAACACTCTAGGGGGAGCGTACGTGTGAGGGCGCGGGTTAGTGTCAGCGTACGGGTTAGGATTAGGGGACGGCTGAGGGTCAGGCTTCGGGGAAGGGTTAGGGTTAGGGTTCGGGCTAGGGTTAGGGTTAGGGGACGGGGACGGTTTAGGGTCCAGGTGAGGGTACGACAACGCTCTAGGGGGAGCGTACGTGTGAGGGCGCGGGTTAGTGTCAGCGTACGGGTTAGGATTAGGGGACGGCTGAGGGTCAGGCTTCGGGGAAGGGTTAGGGTTAGGGTTCGGGCTAGGGTTAGGGTTAGGGGACGGGGACGGTTTAGGGTCCAGGTGAGGGTACGACAACGCTCTAGGGGGAGCGTACGTGTGAGGGCGCGGGTTAGTGTCAGCGTACGGGTTAGGGTTAGGGGACGGCTGAGGGTCAGGCTTCGGGGAAGGGTTAGGGTTAGGGTTCGGGCTAGGGTTAGGGTTAGGGGACGGGGACGGTTTAGGGTCCAGGTGAGGGTACGACAACGCTCTAGGGGGAGCGTACGTGTGAGAGCGCGGGTTAGTGTCAGCGTACGGGTTAGGATTAGGGGACGGCTGAGGGTCAGGCTTCGGGGAAGGGTTAGGGTTAGGGTTCGGGCTAGGGTTAGGGTTAGGGGACGGGGACGGTTTAGGGTTCAGGTGAGGGTACGACAACGCTCTAGGGGGAGCGTACGTGTGAGGGCGTGGGTTAGTGTCAGCGTATGGGTTAGGAATTGGGGACGGCTGAGGGTCAGGCTTCGGGGAAGGGTTAGGGTTAGGGTTCGGGCTAGGGTTAGGGTTAGGGGACGGGGACGGTTTAGGGTCCAGGTGAGGGTACGACAACGCTCTAGGGGGAGCGTACGTGTGAGGGCGCGGGTTAGTGTCAGCGTACGGGTTAGGATTAGGGGACGGCTGAGGGTCAGGCTTCGGGGAAGGGTTAGGGTTAGGCTTCGGGCTAGGGTTAGTGTTAGGGGACGGGGACGGTTTAGGGTCCAGGTGAGGGTACGACAACGCTCTAGGGGGAGCGTACGTGTGAGGGCGCGGGTTAGTGTCAGCGTACGGGTTAGGATTAGGGGACGGCTGAGGGTCAGGCTTCGGGGAAGGGTTAGGGTTAGGGTTCAGGCTAGGGTTAGGGTTAGAGGACGGGGACGGTGTAGGGTCCAGGTGAGGGTACGACAACGCTCTAGGGGGAGCGTACGTGTGAGGGCGCGGGTTAGTGTCAGCGTACGGGTTAGGATTAGGGGACGGCTGAGGGTCAGGCTTCGGGGAAGGGTTAGGGTTAGGGTTCGGGCTAGGGTTAGGGTTAGGGGACGGGGACGGTTTAGGGTCCAGGTGAGGGTACGACAACGCTCTAGGGGGAGCGTACGTGTGAGGGCGCGGGTTAGTGTCAGCGTACGGGTTAGGATTAGGGGACGGCTGAGGGTCAGGCTTCGGGGAAGGGTTAGGGTTAGGGTTCGGGCTAGGGTTAGGGTTAGGGGACGGGGACGGTTTAGGGTCCAGGTGACGGTACGACAACGCTCTAGGGGGAGCGTACTTGTGAGGGCGCGGGTTAGTGTCAGCGTACGGGTTAGGATTAGGGGACGGCTGAGGGTCAGGCTTCGGGGAAGGGTTAGGGTTAGGCTTCGGGCTAGGGTTAGGGTTAGGGGACGGGGACGGTTTAGGGTCCAGGTGAGGGTACGACAACGCTCTAGGGGGAGCGTACGTGTGAGGGCGCGGGTTAGTGTCAGCGTACGGGTTAGGATTAGGGGACGGCTGAGGGTCAGGCTTCGGGGAAGGGTTAGGGTTAGGGTTCGGGCTAGGGTTAGGGTTAGGGGACGGGGACGGTTTAGGGTCCAGGTGAGGGTACGACAACGCTCTAGGGGGAGCGTACGTGTGAGGGCGCGGGTTAGTGTCAGCGTACGGGTTAGGATTAGGGGACGGCTGAGGGTCAGGCTTCGGGGAAGGGTTAGGGTTAGGGTTCGGGCTAGGGTTAGGGTTAGGGGACGGGGACGGTTTAGGGTCCAGGTGAGGGTACGACAACGCTCTAGGGGGAGCGTACGTGTGAGGGCGCGGGTTAGTGTCAGCGTACGGGTTAGGATTAGGGGACGGCTGAGGGTCAGGCTTCGGGGAAGGGTTAGGGTTAGGGTTCGGGCTAGGGTTAGGGTTAGGGGACGGGGACGGTTTAGGGTCCAGGTGACGGTACGACAACGCTCTAGGGGGAGCGTACTTGTGAGGGCGCGGGTTAGTGTCAGCGTACGGGTTAGGATTAGGGGACGGCTGAGGGTCAGGCTTCGGGGAAGGGTTAGGGTTAGGCTTCGGGCTAGGGTTAGGGTTAGGGGACGGGGACGGTTTAGGGTCCAGGTGAGGGTACGACAACGCTCTAGGGGGAGCGTACGTGTGAGGGCGCGGGTTAGTGTCAGCGTACGGGTTAGGATTAGGGGACGGCTGAGGGTCAGGCTTCGGGGAAGGGTTAGGGTTAGGGTTCGGGCTAGGGTTAGGGTTAGGGGACGGGGACGGTTTAGGGTCCAGGTGAGGGTACGACAACGCTCTAGGGGGAGCGTACGTGTGAGGGCGCGGGTTAGTGTCAGCGTACGGGTTAGGATTAGGGGACGGCTGAGGGTCAGGCTTCGGGGAAGGGTTAGGGTTAGGGTTCGGGCTAGGGTTAGGGTTAGGGGACGGGGACGGTTTAGGGTCCAGGTGAGGGTACGACAACGCTCTAGGGGGAGCGTACGTGTGAGGGCGCGGGTTAGTGTCAGCGTACGGGTTAGGATTAGGGGACGGCTGAGGGTCAGGCTTCGGGGAAGGGTTAGGGTTAGGGTTCGGGCTAGGGTTAGGGTTAGGGGACGGGGACGGTTTAGGGTCCAGGTGACGGTACGACAACGCTCTAGGGGGAGCGTACTTGTGAGGGCGCGGGTTAGTGTCAGCGTACGGGTTAGGATTAGGGGACGGCTGAGGGTCAGGCTTCGGGGAAGGGTTAGGGTTAGGCTTCGGGCTAGGGTTAGGGTTAGGGGACGGGGACGGTTTAGGGTCCAGGTGAGGGTACGACAACGCTCTAGGGGGAGCGTACGTGTGAGGGCGCGGGTTAGTGTCAGCGTACGGGTTAGGATTAGGGGACGGCTGAGGGTCAGGCTTCGGGGAAGGGTTAGGGTTAGGGTTCGGGCTAGGGTTAGGGTTAGGGGACGGGGACGGTTTAGGGTCCAGGTGAGGGTACGACAACGCTCTAGGGGGAGCGTACGTGTGAGGGCGCGGGTTAGTGTCAGCGTACGGGTTAGGATTAGGGGACGGCTGAGGGTCAGGCTTCGGGGAAGGGTTAGGGTTAGGGTTCGGGCTAGGGTTAGGGTTAGGGGACGGGGACGGTTTAGGGTCCAGGTGATGGTACGACAACGCTCTAGGGGGAGCGTACGTGTGAGGGCGCGGGTTAGTGTCAGCGTACGGGTTAGGATTAGGGGACGGGTGAGGGTCAGGCTTCGGGGAAGGGTTAGGGTTAGGGTTCGGGCTAGGGTTAGGGTTAGGGGACGGGGACGGTTCAGGGTCCAGGTGAGGGTACGACAACGCTCTAGGGGGAGCGTACGTGTGAGGGCGCGGGTTAGTGTCAGCGTACGGGTTAGGATTAGGGGACGGCTGAGGGTCAGGCTTCGGGGAAGGGTTAGGGTTAGGGTTCGGGCTAGGGTTAGGGTTAGGGGACGGGGACGGTTCAGGGTCCAGGTGAGGGTACGACAACGCTCTAGGGGGAGCGTACGTGTGAGGGCGCGGGTTAGTGTCAGCGTACGGGTTAGGATTAGGGGACGGCTGAGGGTCAGGCTTCGGGGAAGGGTTAGGGTTAGGGTTCGGGCTAGGGTTAGGGTTAGGGGACGGGGACGGTTCAGGGTCCAGGTGAGGGTACGACAACACTCTAGGGGGAGCGTACGTGTGAGGGCGCGGGTTAGTGTCAGCGTACGGGTTAGGATTAGGGGACGGCTGAGGGTCAGGCTTCGGGGAAGGGTTAGGGTTAGGGTTCGGGCTAGGGTTAGGGTTAGGGGACGGGGACGGTTTAGGGTCCAGGTGAGGGTACGACAACGCTCTAGGGGGAGCGTACGTGTGAGGGCGCGGGTTAGTGTCAGCGTACGGGTTAGGATTAGGGGACGGCTGAGGGTCAGGCTTCGGGGAAGGGTTAGGGTTAGGGTTCGGGCTAGGGTTAGGGTTAGGGGACGGGGACGGTTTAGGGTCCAGGTGAGGGTACGACAACGCTCTAGGGGGAGCGTACGTGTGAGGGCGCGGGTTAGTGTCAGCGTACGGGTTAGGATTAGGGGACGGCTGAGGGTCAGGCTTCGGGGAAGGGTTAGGGTTAGGGTTCGGGCTAGGGTTAGGGTTAGGGGACGGGGACGGTTTAGGGTCCAGGTGAGGGTACGACAACGCTCTAGGGGGAGCGTACGTGTGAGAGCGCGGGTTAGTGTCAGCGTACGGGTTAGGATTAGGGGACGGCTGAGGGTCAGGCTTCGGGGAAGGGTTAGGGTTAGGGTTCGGGCTAGGGTTAGGGTTAGGGGACGGGGACGGTTTAGGGTCCAGGTGAGGGTACGACAACGCTCTAGGGGGAGCGTACGTGTGAGGGCGCGGGTTAGTGTCAGCGTATGGGTTAGGATTAGGGGACGGCTGAGGGTCAGGCTTCGGGGAAGGGTTAGGGTTAGGGTTCGGGCTAGGGTTAGGGTTAGGGGACGGGGACGGTTTAGGGTCCAGGTGAGGGTACGACAACGCTCTAGGGGGAGCGTACGTGTGAGGGCGCGGGTTAGTGTCAGCGTACGGGTTAGGATTAGGGGACGGCTGAGGGTCAGGCTTCGGGGAAGGGTTAGGGTTAGGGTTCGGGCTAGGGTTAGTGTTAGGGGACGGGGACGGTTTAGGGTCCAGGTGAGGGTACGACAACGCTCTAGGGGGAGCGTACGTGTGAGGGCGCGGGTTAGTGTCAGCGTACGGGTTAGGATTAGGGGACGGCTGAGGGTCAGGCTTCGGGGAAGGGTTAGGGTTAGGGTTCGGGCTAGGGTTAGGGTTAGAGGATGGGGACGGTTTAGGGTCCAGGTGAGGGTACGACAACGCTCTAGGGGGAGCGTACGTGTGAGGGCGCGGGTTAGTGTCAGCGTACGGGTTAGGATTAGGGGACGGCTGAGGGTCAGGCTTCGGGGAAGGGTTAGGGTTAGGGTTCGGGCTAGGGTTAGGGTTAGGGGACGGGGACGGTTTAGGGTCCAGGTGAGGGTACGACAACGCTCTAGGGGGAGCGTACGTGTGAGGGCGCGGGTTAGTGTCAGCGTACGGGTTAGGATTAGGGGACGGCTGAGGGTCAGGCTTCGGGGAAGGGTTAGGGTTAGGGTTCGGGCTAGGGTTAGGGTTAGGGGACGGGGACGGTTTAGGGTCCAGGTGACGGTACGACAACGCTCTAGGGGGAGCGTACTTGTGAGGGCGCGGGTTAGTGTCAGCGTACGGGTTAGGATTAGGGGACGGCTGAGGGTCAGGCTTCGGGGAAGGGTTAGGGTTAGGCTTCGGGCTAGGGTTAGGGTTAGGGGACGGGGACGGTTTAGGGTCCAGGTGAGGGTACGACAACGCTCTAGGGGGAGCGTACGTGTGAGGGCGCGGGTTAGTGTCAGCGTACGGGTTAGGATTAGGGGACGGCTGAGGGTCAGGCTTCGGGGAAGGGTTAGGGTTAGGGTTCGGGCTAGGGTTAGGGTTAGGGGACGGGGACGGTTTAGGGTCCAGGTGAGGGTACGACAACGCTCTAGGGGGAGCGTACGTGTGAGGGCGCGGGTTAGTGTCAGCGTACGGGTTAGGATTAGGGGACGGCTGAGGGTCAGGCTTCGGGGAAGGGTTAGGGTTAGGGTTCGGGCTAGGGTTAGGGTTAGGGGACGGGGACGGTTTAGGGTCCAGGTGAGGGTACGACAACGCTCTAGGGGGAGCGTACGTGTGAGGGCGCGGGTTAGTGTCAGCGTACGGGTTAGGATTAGGGGACGGCTGAGGGTCAGGCTTCGGGGAAGGGTTAGGGTTAGGGTTCGGGCTAGGGTTAGGGTTAGGGGACGGGGACGGTTTAGGGTCCAGGTGACGGTACGACAACGCTCTAGGGGGAGCGTACTTGTGAGGGCGCGGGTTAGTGTCAGCGTACGGGTTAGGATTAGGGGACGGCTGAGGGTCAGGCTTCGGGGAAGGGTTAGGGTTAGGCTTCGGGCTAGGGTTAGGGTTAGGGGACGGGGACGGTTTAGGGTCCAGGTGAGGGTACGACAACGCTCTAGGGGGAGCGTACGTGTGAGGGCGCGGGTTAGTGTCAGCGTACGGGTTAGGATTAGGGGACGGCTGAGGGTCAGGCTTCGGGGAAGGGTTAGGGTTAGGCTTCGGGCTAGGGTTAGGGTTAGGGGACGGGGACGGTTTAGGGTCCAGGTGAGGGTACGACAACGCTCTAGGGGGAGCGTACGTGTGAGGGCGCGGGTTAGTGTCAGCGTACGGGTTAGGATTAGGGGACGGCTGAGGGTCAGGCTTCGGGGAAGGGTTAGGGTTAGGGTTCGGGCTAGGGTTAGGGTTAGGGGACGGGGACGGTTTAGGGTCCAGGTGAGGGTACGACAACGCTCTAGGGGGAGCGTACGTGTGAGGGCGCGGGTTAGTGTCAGCGTACGGGTTAGGATTAGGGGACGGCTGAGGGTCAGGCTTCGGGGAAGGGTTAGGGTTAGGGTTCGGGCTAGGGTTAGGGTTAGGGGACGGGGACGGTTTAGGGTCCAGGTGAGGGTACGACAACGCTCTAGGGGGAGCGTACGTGTGAGGGCGCGGGTTAGTGTCAGCGTACGGGTTAGGATTAGGGGACGGCTGAGGGTCAGGCTTCGGGGAAGGGTTAGGGTTAGGGTTCGGGCTAGGGTTAGGGTTAGGGGACGGGGACGGTTTAGGGTCCAGGTGACGGTACGACAACGCTCTAGGGGGAGCGTACTTGTGAGGGCGCGGGTTAGTGTCAGCGTACGGGTTAGGATTAGGGGACGGCTGAGGGTCAGGCTTCGGGGAAGGGTTAGGGTTAGGCTTCGGGCTAGGGTTAGGGTTAGGGGACGGGGACGGTTTAGGGTCCAGGTGAGGGTACGACAACGCTCTAGGGGGAGCGTACGTGTGAGGGCGCGGGTTAGTGTCAGCGTACGGGTTAGGATTAGGGGACGGCTGAGGGTCAGGCTTCGGGGAAGGGTTAGGGTTAGGGTTCGGGCTAGGGTTAGGGTTAGGGGACGGGGACGGTTTAGGGTCCAGGTGAGGGTACGACAACGCTCTAGGGGGAGCGTACGTGTGAGGGCGCGGGTTAGTGTCAGCGTACGGGTTAGGATTAGGGGACGGCTGAGGGTCAGGCTTCGGGGAAGGGTTAGGGTTAGGGTTCGGGCTAGGGTTAGGGTTAGGGGACGGGGACGGTTTAGGGTCCAGGTGAGGGTACGACAACGCTCTAGGGGGAGCGTACGTGTGAGGGCGCGGGTTAGTGTCAGCGTACGGGTTAGGATTAGGGGACGGCTGAGGGTCAGGCTTCGGGGAAGGGTTAGGGTTAGGGTTCGGGCTAGGGTTAGGGTTAGGGGACGGGGACGGTTTAGGGTCCAGGTGACGGTACGACAACGCTCTAGGGGGAGCGTACTTGTGAGGGCGCGGGTTAGTGTCAGCGTACGGGTTAGGATTAGGGGACGGCTGAGGGTCAGGCTTCGGGGAAGGGTTAGGGTTAGGCTTCGGGCTAGGGTTAGGGTTAGGGGACGGGGACGGTTTAGGGTCCAGGTGAGGGTACGACAACGCTCTAGGGGGAGCGTACGTGTGAGGGCGCGGGTTAGTGTCAGCGTACGGGTTAGGATTAGGGGACGGCTGAGGGTCAGGCTTCGGGGAAGGGTTAGGGTTAGGGTTCGGGCTAGGGTTAGGGTTAGGGGACGGGGACGGTTTAGGGTCCAGGTGAGGGTACGACAACGCTCTAGGGGGAGCGTACGTGTGAGGGCGCGGGTTAGTGTCAGCGTACGGGTTAGGATTAGGGGACGGCTGAGGGTCAGGCTTCGGGGAAGGGTTAGGGTTAGGGTTCGGGCTAGGGTTAGGGTTAGGGGACGGGGACGGTTTAGGGTCCAGGTGAGGGTACGACAACGCTCTAGGGGGAGCGTACGTGTGAGGGCGCGGGTTAGTGTCAGCGTACGGGTTAGGATTAGGGGACGGCTGAGGGTCAGGCTTCGGGGAAGGGTTAGGGTTAGGGTTCGGGCTAGGGTTAGGGTTAGGGGACGGGGACGGTTTAGGGTCCAGGTGACGGTACGACAACGCTCTAGGGGGAGCGTACTTGTGAGGGCGCGGGTTAGTGTCAGCGTACGGGTTAGGATTAGGGGACGGCTGAGGGTCAGGCTTCGGGGAAGGGTTAGGGTTAGGCTTCGGGCTAGGGTTAGGGTTAGGGGACGGGGACGGTTTAGGGTCCAGGTGAGGGTACGACAACGCTCTAGGGGGAGCGTACGTGTGAGGGCGCGGGTTAGTGTCAGCGTACGGGTTAGGATTAGGGGACGGCTGAGGGTCAGGCTTCGGGGAAGGGTTAGGGTTAGGCTTCGGGCTAGGGTTAGGGTTAGGGGACGGGGACGGTTTAGGGTCCAGGTGAGGGTACGACAACGCTCTAGGGGGAGCGTACGTGTGAGGGCGCGGGTTAGTGTCAGCGTACGGGTTAGGATTAGGGGACGGCTGAGGGTCAGGCTTCGGGGAAGGGTTAGGGTTAGGGTTCGGGCTAGGGTTAGGGTTAGGGGACGGGGACGGTTTAGGGTCCAGGTGAGGGTACGACAACGCTCTAGGGGGAGCGTACGTGTGAGGGCGCGGGTTAGTGTCAGCGTACGGGTTAGGATTAGGGGACGGCTGAGGGTCAGGCTTCGGGGAAGGGTTAGGGTTAGGGTTCGGGCTAGGGTTAGGGTTAGGGGACGGGGACGGTTTAGGGTCCAGGTGAGGGTACGACAACGCTCTAGGGGGAGCGTACGTGTGAGGGCGCGGGTTAGTGTCAGCGTACGGGTTAGGATTAGGGGACGGCTGAGGGTCAGGCTTCGGGGAAGGGTTAGGGTTAGGGTTCGGGCTAGGGTTAGGGTTAGGGGACGGGGACGGTTTAGGGTCCAGGTGACGGTACGACAACGCTCTAGGGGGAGCGTACTTGTGAGGGCGCGGGTTAGTGTCAGCGTACGGGTTAGGATTAGGGGACGGCTGAGGGTCAGGCTTCGGGGAAGGGTTAGGGTTAGGCTTCGGGCTAGGGTTAGGGTTAGGGGACGGGGACGGTTTAGGGTCCAGGTGAGGGTACGACAACGCTCTAGGGGGAGCGTACGTGTGAGGGCGCGGGTTAGTGTCAGCGTACGGGTTAGGATTAGGGGACGGCTGAGGGTCAGGCTTCGGGGAAGGGTTAGGGTTAGGGTTCGGGCTAGGGTTAGGGTTAGGGGACGGGGACGGTTTAGGGTCCAGGTGAGGGTACGACAACGCTCTAGGGGGAGCGTACGTGTGAGGGCGCGGGTTAGTGTCAGCGTACGGGTTAGGATTAGGGGACGGCTGAGGGTCAGGCTTCGGGGAAGGGTTAGGGTTAGGGTTCGGGCTAGGGTTAGGGTTAGGGGACGGGGACGGTTTAGGGTCCAGGTGAGGGTACGACAACGCTCTAGGGGGAGCGTACGTGTGAGGGCGCGGGTTAGTGTCAGCGTACGGGTTAGGATTAGGGGACGGCTGAGGGTCAGGCTTCGGGGAAGGGTTAGGGTTAGGGTTCGGGCTAGGGTTAGGGTTAGGGGACGGGGACGGTTTAGGGTCCAGGTGATGGTACGACAACGCTCTAGGGGGAGCGTACGTGTGAGGGCGCGGGTTAGTGTCAGCGTACGGGTTAGGATTAGGGGACGGCTGAGGGTCAGGCTTCGGGGAAGGGTTAGGGTTAGGCTTCGGGCTAGGGTTAGGGTTAGGGGACGGGGACGGTTTAGGGTCCAGGTGAGGGTACGACAACGCTCTAGGGGGAGCGTACGTGTGAGGGCGCGGGTTAGTGTCAGCGTACGGGTTAGGATTAGGGGACGGCTGAGGGTTAGGCTTCGGGGAAGGGTTAGGGTTAGGGTTCGGGCTAGGGTTAGGGTTAGGGGACGGGGACGGTTTAGGGTCCAGGTGAGGGTACGACAACGCTCTAGGGGGAGCGTACGTGTGAGGGCGCGGGTTAGTGTCAGCGTACGGGTTAGGATTAGGGGACGGCTGAGGGTCAGGCTTCGGGGAAGGGTTAGGGTTAGGCTTCGGGCTAGGGTTAGGGTTAGGGGACGGGGACAGTTTAGGGTCCAGGTGAGGGTACGACAACGCTCTAGGGGAAGCGTACGTGTGAGGGCGCGGGTTAGTGTCAGCGTACGGGTTAGGATTAGGGGACGGCTGAGGGTCAGGCTTCGGGGAAGGGTTAGGGTTAGGCTTCGGGCTAGGGTTAGGGTTAGGGGACGGGGACGGTTTAGGGTCCAGGTGAGGGTACGACAACGCTCTAGGGGAAGCGTACGTGTGAGGGCGCGGGTTAGTGTCAGCGTACGGGTTAGGATTAGGGGACGGCTGAGGGTCAGGCTTCGGGGAAGGGTTAGGGTTAGGCTTCGGGCTAGGGTTAGGGTTAGGGGACGGGGACGGTTTAGGGTCCAGGTGAGGGTACGACAACGCTCTAGGGGGAGCGTACGTGTGAGGGCGCGGGTTAGTGTCAGCGTACGGGTTAGGATTAGGGGACGGCTGAGGGTCAGGCTTCGGGGAAGGGTTAGGGTTAGGCTTCGGGCTAGGGTTAGGGTTAGGGGACGGGGACGTTTCAGGGTCCAGGTGAGGGTACGACAACGCTCTAGGGGGAGCGTACGTGTGAGGGCGCGGGTTAGTGTCAGCGTACGGGTTAGGATTAGGGGACGGCTGAGGGTCAGGCTTCGGGGAAGGGTTAGGGTTAGGCTTCGGGCTAGGGTTAGGGTTAGGGGACGGGGACGGTTTAGGGTCCAGGTGACGGTACGTCAACGCTCTAGGGGGAGCGTACTTGTGAGGGCGCGGGTTAGTGTCAGCGTATGGGTTAGGATTAGGGGACGGCTGAGGGTCAGGCTTCGGGGAAGGGTTAGGGTTAGGCTTCGGGCTAGGGTTAGGGTTAGGGGACGGGGACGGTTTAGGGTCCAGGTGAGGGTACGACAACGCTCTAGGGGGAGCGTACGTGTGAGGGCGCGGGTTAGTGTCAGCGTACGGGTTAGGATTAGGGGACGGCTGAGGGTCAGGCTTCGGGGAAGGGTTAGGGTTAGGGTTCGGGCTAGGGTTAGGGTTAGGGGACGGGGACGGTTTAGGGTCCAGGTGAGGGTACGACAACGCTCTAGGGGGAGCGTACGTGTGAGGGCGCGGGTTAGTGTCAGCGTACGGGTTAGGATTAGGGGACGGCTGAGGGTCAGGCTTCGGGGAAGGGTTAGGGTTAGGGTTCGGGCTAGGGTTAGGGTTAGGGGACGGGGACGGTTTAGGGTCCAGGTGAGGGTACGACAACGCTCTAGGGGGAGCGTACGTGTGAGGGCGCGGGTTAGTGTCAGCGTACGGGTTAGGATTAGGGGACGGCTGAGGGTCAGGCTTCGGGGAAGGGTTAGGGTTAGGGTTCGGGCTAGGGTTAGGGTTAGGGGACGGGGACGGTTTAGGGTCCAGGTGACGGTACGACAACGCTCTAGGGGGAGCGTACTTGTGAGGGCGCGGGTTAGTGTCAGCGTACGGGTTAGGATTAGGGGACGGCTGAGGGTCAGGCTTCGGGGAAGGGTTAGGGTTAGGCTTCGGGCTAGGGTTAGGGTTAGGGGACGGGGACGGTTTAGGGTCCAGGTGAGGGTACGACAACGCTCTAGGGGGAGCGTACGTGTGAGGGCGCGGGTTAGTGTCAGCGTACGGGTTAGGATTAGGGGACGGCTGAGGGTCAGGCTTCGGGGAAGGGTTAGGGTTAGGCTTCGGGCTAGGGTTAGGGTTAGGGGACGGGGACGGTTTAGGGTCCAGGTGAGGGTACGACAACGCTCTAGGGGGAGCGTACGTGTGAGGGCGCGGGTTAGTGTCAGCGTACGGGTTAGGATTAGGGGACGGCTGAGGGTCAGGCTTCGGGGAAGGGTTAGGGTTAGGGTTCGGGCTAGGGTTAGGGTTAGGGGACGGGGACGGTTTAGGGTCCAGGTGAGGGTACGACAACGCTCTAGGGGGAGCGTACGTGTGAGGGCGCGGGTTAGTGTCAGCGTACGGGTTAGGATTAGGGGACGGCTGAGGGTCAGGCT
Source organism: Globicephala melas (assembly GCF_963455315.2). Lineage (NCBI taxonomy): Eukaryota > Metazoa > Chordata > Mammalia > Artiodactyla > Delphinidae > Globicephala > Globicephala melas. The sequence goes on along the minus strand of NW_027207670.1, from coordinate 128,748 downwards.
TCGGGGAAGGGTTAGGGTTAGGGTTCGGGCTAGGGTTAGGGTTAGGGGACGGGGACGGTTTAGGGTCCAGGTGAGGGTACGACAACGCTCTAGGGGGAGCGTACGTGTGAGGGCGCGGGTTAGTGTCAGCGTACGGGTTAGGATTAGGGGACGGCTGAGGGTCAGGCTTCGGGGAAGGGTTAGGGTTAGGGTTCGGGCTAGGGTTAGGGTTAGGGGACGGGGACGGTTTAGGGTCCAGGTGACGGTACGACAACGCTCTAGGGGGAGCGTACTTGTGAGGGCGCGGGTTAGTGTCAGCGTACGGGTTAGGATTAGGGGACGGCTGAGGGTCAGGCTTCGGGGAAGGGTTAGGGTTAGGCTTCGGGCTAGGGTTAGGGTTAGGGGACGGGGACGGTTTAGGGTCCAGGTGAGGGTACGACAACGCTCTAGGGGGAGCGTACGTGTGAGGGCGCGGGTTAGTGTCAGCGTACGGGTTAGGATTAGGGGACGGCTGAGGGTCAGGCTTCGGGGAAGGGTTAGGGTTAGGGTTCGGGCTAGGGTTAGGGTTAGGGGACGGGGACGGTTTAGGGTCCAGGTGAGGGTACGACAACGCTCTAGGGGGAGCGTACGTGTGAGGGCGCGGGTTAGTGTCAGCGTACGGGTTAGGATTAGGGGACGGCTGAGGGTCAGGCTTCGGGGAAGGGTTAGGGTTAGGGTTCGGGCTAGGGTTAGGGTTAGGGGACGGGGACGGTTTAGGGTCCAGGTGAGGGTACGACAACGCTCTAGGGGGAGCGTACGTGTGAGGGCGCGGGTTAGTGTCAGCGTACGGGTTAGGATTAGGGGACGGCTGAGGGTCAGGCTTCGGGGAAGGGTTAGGGTTAGGGTTCGGGCTAGGGTTAGGGTTAGGGGACGGGGACGGTTTAGGGTCCAGGTGATGGTACGACAACGCTCTAGGGGGAGCGTACGTGTGAGGGCGCGGGTTAGTGTCAGCGTACGGGTTAGGATTAGGGGACGGCTGAGGGTCAGGCTTCGGGGAAGGGTTAGGGTTAGGCTTCGGGCTAGGGTTAGGGTTAGGGGACGGGGACGGTTTAGGGTCCAGGTGAGGGTATGACAACGCTCTAGGGGGAGCGTACGTGTGAGGGCGCGGGTTAGTGTCAGCGTACGGGTTAGGATTAGGGGACGGCTGAGGGTTAGGCTTCGGGGAAGGGTTAGGGTTAGGGTTCGGGCTAGGGTTAGGGTTAGGGGACGGGGACGGTTTAGGGTCCAGGTGAGGGTACGACAACGCTCTAGGGGGAGCGTACGTGTGAGGGCGCGGGTTAGTGTCAGCGTACGGGTTAGGATTAGGGGACGGCTGAGGGTCAGGCTTCGGGGAAGGGTTAGGGTTAGGCTTCGGGCTAGGGTTAGGGTTAGGGGACGGGGACAGTTTAGGGTCCAGGTGAGGGTACGACAACGCTCTAGGGGAAGCGTACGTGTGAGGGCGCGGGTTAGTGTCAGCGTACGGGTTAGGATTAGGGGACGGCTGAGGGTCAGGCTTCGGGGAAGGGTTAGGGTTAGGCTTCGGGCTAGGGTTAGGGTTAGGGGACGGGGACGGTTTAGGGTCCAGGTGAGGGTACGACAACGCTCTAGGGGAAGCGTACGTGTGAGGGCGCGGGTTAGTGTCAGCGTACGGGTTAGGATTAGGGGACGGCTGAGGGTCAGGCTTCGGGGAAGGGTTAGGGTTAGGCTTCGGGCTAGGGTTAGGGTTAGGGGACGGGGACGGTTTAGGGTCCAGGTGAGGGTACGACAACGCTCTAGGGGGAGCGTACGTGTGAGGGCGCGGGTTAGTGTCAGCGTACGGGTTAGGATTAGGGGACGGCTGAGGGTCAGGCTTCGGGGAAGGGTTAGGGTTAGGCTTCGGGCTAGGGTTAGGGTTAGGGGACGGGGACGTTTCAGGGTCCAGGTGAGGGTACGACAACGCTCTAGGGGGAGCGTACGTGTGAGGGCGCGGGTTAGTGTCAGCGTACGGGTTAGGATTAGGGGACGGCTGAGGGTCAGGCTTCGGGGAAGGGTTAGGGTTAGGCTTCGGGCTAGGGTTAGGGTTAGGGGACGGGGACGGTTTAGGGTCCAGGTGACGGTACGACAACGCTCTAGGGGGAGCGTACTTGTGAGGGCGCGGGTTAGTGTCAGCGTATGGGTTAGGATTAGGGGACGGCTGAGGGTCAGGCTTCGGGGAAGGGTTAGGGTTAGGCTTCGGGCTAGGGTTAGGGTTAGGGGACGGGGACGGTTTAGGGTCCAGGTGAGGGTACGACAACGCTCTAGGGGGAGCGTACGTGTGAGGGCGCGGGTTAGTGTCAGCGTACGGGTTAGGATTAGGGGACGGCTGAGGGTCAGGCTTCGGGGAAGGGTTAGGGTTAGGGTTCGGGCTAGGGTTAGGGTTAGGGGACGGGGACGGTTTAGGGTCCAGGTGAGGGTACGACAACGCTCTAGGGGGAGCGTACGTGTGAGGGCGCGGGTTAGTGTCAGCGTACGGGTTAGGATTAGGGGACGGCTGAGGGTCAGGCTTCGGGGAAGGGTTAGGGTTAGGGTTCGGGCTAGGGTTAGGGTTAGGGGACGGGGACGGTTTAGGGTCCAGGTGAGGGTACGACAACGCTCTAGGGGGAGCGTACGTGTGAGGGCGCGGGTTAGTGTCAGCGTACGGGTTAGGATTAGGGGACGGCTGAGGGTCAGGCTTCGGGGAAGGGTTAGGGTTAGGGTTCGGGCTAGGGTTAGGGTTAGGGGACGGGGACGGTTTAGGGTCCAGGTGACGGTACGACAACGCTCTAGGGGGAGCGTACTTGTGAGGGCGCGGGTTAGTGTCAGCGTACGGGTTAGGATTAGGGGACGGCTGAGGGTCAGGCTTCGGGGAAGGGTTAGGGTTAGGCTTCGGGCTAGGGTTAGGGTTAGGGGACGGGGACGGTTTAGGGTCCAGGTGAGGGTACGACAACGCTCTAGGGGGAGCGTACGTGTGAGGGCGCGGGTTAGTGTCAGCGTACGGGTTAGGATTAGGGGACGGCTGAGGGTCAGGCTTCGGGGAAGGGTTAGGGTTAGGCTTCGGGCTAGGGTTAGGGTTAGGGGACGGGGACGGTTTAGGGTCCAGGTGAGGGTACGACAACGCTCTAGGGGGAGCGTACGTGTGAGGGCGCGGGTTAGTGTCAGCGTACGGGTTAGGATTATGGGACGGCTGAGGGTCAGGCTTCGGGGAAGGGTTAGGGTTAGGGTTCGGGCTAGGGTTAGGGTTAGGGGACGGGGACGGTTTAGGGTCCAGGTGAGGGTACGACAACGCTCTAGGGGGAGCGTACGTGTGAGGGCGCGGGTTAGTGTCAGCGTACGGGTTAGGATTAGGGGACGGCTGAGGGTCAGGCTTCGGGGAAGGGTTAGGGTTAGGGTTCGGGCTAGGGTTAGGGTTAGGGGACGGGGACGGTTTAGGGTCCAGGTGAGGGTACGACAACGCTCTAGGGGGAGCGTACGTGTGAGGGCGCGGGTTAGTGTCAGCGTACGGGTTAGGATTAGGGGACGGCTGAGGGTCAGGCTTCGGGGAAGGGTTAGGGTTAGGGTTCGGGCTAGGGTTAGGGTTAGGGGACGGGGACGGTTTAGGGTCCAGGTGACGGTACGACAACGCTCTAGGGGGAGCGTACTTGTGAGGGCGCGGGTTAGTGTCAGCGTACGGGTTAGGATTAGGGGACGGCTGAGGGTCAGGCTTCGGGGAAGGGTTAGGGTTAGGCTTCGGGCTAGGGTTAGGGTTAGGGGACGGGGACGGTTTAGGGTCCAGGTGAGGGTACGACAACGCTCTAGGGGGAGCGTACGTGTGAGGGCGCGGGTTAGTGTCAGCGTACGGGTTAGGATTAGGGGACGGCTGAGGGTCAGGCTTCGGGGAAGGGTTAGGGTTAGGGTTCGGGCTAGGGTTAGGGTTAGGGGACGGGGACGGTTTAGGGTCCAGGTGAGGGTACGACAACGCTCTAGGGGGAGCGTACGTGTGAGGGCGCGGGTTAGTGTCAGCGTACGGGTTAGGATTAGGGGACGGCTGAGGGTCAGGCTTCGGGGAAGGGTTAGGGTTAGGGTTCGGGCTAGGGTTAGGGTTAGGGGACGGGGACGGTTTAGGGTCCAGGTGAGGGTACGACAACGCTCTAGGGGGAGCGTACGTGTGAGGGCGCGGGTTAGTGTCAGCGTACGGGTTAGGATTAGGGGACGGCTGAGGGTCAGGCTTCGGGGAAGGGTTAGGGTTAGGGTTCGGGCTAGGGTTAGGGTTAGGGGACGGGGACGGTTTAGGGTCCAGGTGATGGTACGACAACGCTCTAGGGGGAGCGTACGTGTGAGGGCGCGGGTTAGTGTCAGCGTACGGGTTAGGATTAGGGGACGGCTGAGGGTCAGGCTTCGGGGAAGGGTTAGGGTTAGGCTTCGGGCTAGGGTTAGGGTTAGGGGACGGGGACGGTTTAGGGTCCAGGTGAGGGTACGACAACGCTCTAGGGGGAGCGTACGTGTGAGGGCGCGGGTTAGTGTCAGCGTACGGGTTAGGATTAGGGGACGGCTGAGGGTTAGGCTTCGGGGAAGGGTTAGGGTTAGGGTTCGGGCTAGGGTTAGGGTTAGGGGACGGGGACGGTTTAGGGTCCAGGTGAGGGTACGACAACGCTCTAGGGGGAGCGTACGTGTGAGGGCGCGGGTTAGTGTCAGCGTACGGGTTAGGATTAGGGGACGGCTGAGGGTCAGGCTTCGGGGAAGGGTTAGGGTTAGGCTTCGGGCTAGGGTTAGGGTTAGGGGACGGGGACAGTTTAGGGTCCAGGTGAGGGTACGACAACGCTCTAGGGGAAGCGTACGTGTGAGGGCGCGGGTTAGTGTCAGCGTACGGGTTAGGATTAGGGGACGGCTGAGGGTCAGGCTTCGGGGAAGGGTTAGGGTTAGGCTTCGGGCTAGGGTTAGGGTTAGGGGACGGGGACGGTTTAGGGTCCAGGTGAGGGTACGACAACGCTCTAGGGGAAGCGTACGTGTGAGGGCGCGGGTTAGTGTCAGCGTACGGGTTAGGATTAGGGGACGGCTGAGGGTCAGGCTTCGGGGAAGGGTTAGGGTTAGGCTTCGGGCTAGGGTTAGGGTTAGGGGACGGGGACGGTTTAGGGTCCAGGTGAGGGTACGACAACGCTCTAGGGGGAGCGTACGTGTGAGGGCGCGGGTTAGTGTCAGCGTACGGGTTAGGATTAGGGGACGGCTGAGGGTCAGGCTTCGGGGAAGGGTTAGGGTTAGGCTTCGGGCTAGGGTTAGGGTTAGGGGACGGGGACGTTTCAGGGTCCAGGTGAGGGTACGACAACGCTCTAGGGGGAGCGTACGTGTGAGGGCGCGGGTTAGTGTCAGCGTACGGGTTAGGATTAGGGGACGGCTGAGGGTCAGGCTTCGGGGAAGGGTTAGGGTTAGGCTTCGGGCTAGGGTTAGGGTTAGGGGACGGGGACGGTTTAGGGTCCAGGTGACGGTACGACAACGCTCTAGGGGGAGCGTACTTGTGAGGGCGCGGGTTAGTGTCAGCGTATGGGTTAGGATTAGGGGACGGCTGAGGGTCAGGCTTCGGGGAAGGGTTAGGGTTAGGCTTCGGGCTAGGGTTAGGGTTAGGGGACGGGGACGGTTTAGGGTCCAGGTGAGGGTACGACAACGCTCTAGGGGGAGCGTACGTGTGAGGGCGCGGGTTAGTGTCAGCGTACGGGTTAGGATTAGGGGACGGCTGAGGGTCAGGCTTCGGGGAAGGGTTAGGGTTAGGGTTCGGGCTAGGGTTAGGGTTAGGGGACGGGGACGGTTTAGGGTCCAGGTGAGGGTACGACAACGCTCTAGGGGGAGCGTACGTGTGAGGGCGCGGGTTAGTGTCAGCGTACGGGTTAGGATTAGGGGACGGCTGAGGGTCAGGCTTCGGGGAAGGGTTAGGGTTAGGGTTCGGGCTAGGGTTAGGGTTAGGGGACGGGGACGGTTTAGGGTCCAGGTGAGGGTACGACAACGCTCTGGGGGAGCGTACGTGTGGGGGCGCGGGTTAGTGTCAGCGTACGGGTTAGGATTAGGGGACGGCTGAGGGTCAGGCTTCAGGGAAGGGTTAGGGTTAGGGTTCGGGCTAGGGTTAGGGTTAGGGGACGGGGACGGTTTAGGGTCCAGGTGAGGGTACGACAACGCTCTAGGGGGAGCGTACGTGTGAGGGCGCGGGTTAGTGTCAGCGTACGGGTTAGGATTACGGGACGGCTGAGGGTCAGGCTTCGGGGAAGGGTTAGGGTTAGGCTTCGGGCTAGCGTTAGTGTTAGGGGACGGGGACGGTTTAGGGTCCAGGTGAGGGTACGACAACGCTCTAGGGGGAGCGTACGTGTGAGGGCGCGGGTTAGTGTCAGCGTACGGGTTAGGATTAGGGGACGGCTGAGGGTCAGGCTTCGGGGAAGGGTTAGGGTTAGGGTTCGGGCTAGGGTTAGGGTTAGAGGACGGGGACGGTTTAGGGTCCAGGTGAGGGTACGACAACGCTCTAGGGGGAGCGTACGTGTGAGGGCGCGGGTTAGTGTCAGCGTACGGGTTAGGATTAGGGGACGGCTGAGGGTCAGGCTTCGGGGAAGGGTTAGGGTTAGGGTTCGGGCTAGGGTTAGGGTTAGGGGACGGGGACGGTTTAGGGTCCAGGTGAGGGTACGACAACGCTCTAGGGGGAGCGTACGTGTGAGGGCGCGGGTTAGTGTCAGCGTACGGGTTAGGATTAGGGGACGGCTGAGGGTCAGGCTTCGGGGAAGGGTTAGGGTTAGGGTTCGGGCTAGGGTTAGGGTTAGGGGACGGGGACGGTTTAGGGTCCAGGTGACGGTACGACAACGCTCTAGGGGGAGTGTACTTGTGAGGGCGCGGGTTAGTGTCAGCGTACGGGTTAGGATTAGGGGACGGCTGAGGGTCAGGCTTCGGGGAAGGGTTAGGGTTAGGCTTCGGGCTAGGGTTAGGGTTAGGGGACGGGGACAGTTTAGGGTCCAGGTGAGGGTACGACAACGCTCTAGGGGAAGCGTACGTGTGAGGGCGCAGGTTAGTGTCAGCGTACGGGTTAGGATTAGGGGACGGCTGAGGGTCAGGCTTCGGGGAAGGGTTAGGGTTAGGCTTCGGGCTAGGGTTAGGGTTAGGGGACGGGGACGGTTTAGGGTCCAGGTGAGGGTACGACAACGCTCTAGGGGAAGCGTACGTGTGAGGGCGCGGGTTAGTGTCAGCGTACGGGTTAGGATTAGGGGACGGCTGAGGGTCAGGCTTCGGGGAAGGGTTAGGGTTAGGCTTCGGGCTAGGGTTAGGGTTAGGGGACGGGGACGGTTTAGGGTCCAGGTGAGGGTACGACAACGCTCTAGGGGGAGCGTACGTGTGAGGGCGCGGGTTAGTGTCAGCGTACGGGTTAGGATTAGGGGACGGCTGAGGGTCAGGCTTCGGGGAAGGGTTAGGGTTAGGCTTCGGGCTAGGGTTAGGGTTAGGGGACGGGGACGTTTCAGGGTCCAGGTGAGGGTACGACAACGCTCTAGGGGGAGCGTACGTGTGAGGGCGCGGGTTAGTGTCAGCGTACGGGTTAGGATTAGGGGACGGCTGAGGGTCAGGCTTCGGGGAAGGGTTAGGGTTAGGCTTCGGGCTAGGGTTAGGGTTAGGGGACGGGGACGGTTTAGGGTCCAGGTGACGGTACGACAACGCTCTAGGGGGAGCGTACTTGTGAGGGCGCGGGTTAGTGTCAGCGTATGGGTTAGGATTAGGGGACGGCTGAGGGTCAGGCTTCGGGGAAGGGTTAGGGTTAGGCTTCGGGCTAGGGTTAGGGTTAGGGGACGGGGACGGTTTAGGGTCCAGGTGAGGGTACGACAACGCTCTAGGGGGAGCGTACGTGTGAGGGCGCGGGTTAGTGTCAGCGTACGGGTTAGGATTAGGGGACGGCTGAGGGTCAGGCTTCGGGGAAGGGTTAGGGTTAGGGTTCGGGCTAGGGTTAGGGTTAGGGGACGGGGACGGTTTAGGGTCCAGGTGAGGGTACGACAACGCTCTAGGGGGAGCGTACGTGTGAGGGCGCGGGTTAGTGTCAGCGTACGGGTTAGGATTAGGGGACGGCTGAGGGTCAGGCTTCGGGGAAGGGTTAGGGTTAGGGTTCGGGCTAGGGTTAGGGTTAGGGGACGGGGACGGTTTAGGGTCCAGGTGAGGGTACGACAACGCTCTAGGGGGAGCGTACGTGTGAGGGCGCGGGTTAGTGTCAGCGTACGGGTTAGGATTAGGGGACGGCTGAGGGTCAGGCTTCGGGGAAGGGTTAGGGTTAGGGTTCGGGCTAGGGTTAGGGTTAGGGGACGGGGACGGTTTAGGGTCCAGGTGATGGTACGACAACGCTCTAGGGGGAGCGTACGTGTGAGGGCGCGGGTTAGTGTCAGCGTACGGGTTAGGATTAGGGGACGGCTGAGGGTCAGGCTTCGGGGAAGGGTTAGGGTTAGGCTTCGGGCTAGGGTTAGGGTTAGGGGACGGGGACGGTTTAGGGTCCAGGTGAGGGTACGACAACGCTCTAGGGGGAGCGTACGTGTGAGGGCGCGGGTTAGTGTCAGCGTACGGGTTAGGATTAGGGGACGGCTGAGGGTTAGGCTTCGGGGAAGGGTTAGGGTTAGGGTTCGGGCTAGGGTTAGGGTTAGGGGACGGGGACGGTTTAGGGTCCAGGTGAGGGTACGACAACGCTCTAGGGGGAGCGTACGTGTGAGGGCGCGGGTTAGTGTCAGCGTACGGGTTAGGATTAGGGGACGGCTGAGGGTCAGGCTTCGGGGAAGGGTTAGGGTTAGGCTTCGGGCTAGGGTTAGGGTTAGGGGACGGGGACAGTTTAGGGTCCAGGTGAGGGTACGACAACGCTCTAGGGGAAGCGTACGTGTGAGGGCGCGGGTTAGTGTCAGCGTACGGGTTAGGATTAGGGGACGGCTGAGGGTCAGGCTTCGGGGAAGGGTTAGGGTTAGGCTTCGGGCTAGGGTTAGGGTTAGGGGACGGGGACGGTTTAGGGTCCAGGTGAGGGTACGACAACGCTCTAGGGGAAGCGTACGTGTGAGGGCGCGGGTTAGTGTCAGCGTACGGGTTAGGATTAGGGGACGGCTGAGGGTCAGGCTTCGGGGAAGGGTTAGGGTTAGGCTTCGGGCTAGGGTTAGGGTTAGGGGACGGGGACGGTTTAGGGTCCAGGTGAGGGTACGACAACGCTCTAGGGGGAGCGTACGTGTGAGGGCGCGGGTTAGTGTCAGCGTACGGGTTAGGATTAGGGGACGGCTGAGGGTCAGGCTTCGGGGAAGGGTTAGGGTTAGGCTTCGGGCTAGGGTTAGGGTTAGGGGACGGGGACGTTTCAGGGTCCAGGTGAGGGTACGACAACGCTCTAGGGGGAGCGTACGTGTGAGGGCGCGGGTTAGTGTCAGCGTACGGGTTAGGATTAGGGGACGGCTGAGGGTCAGGCTTCGGGGAAGGGTTAGGGTTAGGCTTCGGGCTAGGGTTAGGGTTAGGGGACGGGGACGGTTTAGGGTCCAGGTGACGGTACGACAACGCTCTAGGGGGAGCGTACTTGTGAGGGCGCGGGTTAGTGTCAGCGTATGGGTTAGGATTAGGGGACGGCTGAGGGTCAGGCTTCGGGGAAGGGTTAGGGTTAGGCTTCGGGCTAGGGTTAGGGTTAGGGGACGGGGACGGTTTAGGGTCCAGGTGAGGGTACGACAACGCTCTAGGGGGAGCGTACGTGTGAGGGCGCGGGTTAGTGTCAGCGTACGGGTTAGGATTAGGGGACGGCTGAGGGTCAGGCTTCGGGGAAGGGTTAGGGTTAGGGTTCGGGCTAGGGTTAGGGTTAGGGGACGGGGACGGTTTAGGGTCCAGGTGAGGGTACGACAACGCTCTAGGGGGAGCGTACGTGTGAGGGCGCGGGTTAGTGTCAGCGTACGGGTTAGGATTAGGGGACGGCTGAGGGTCAGGCTTCGGGGAAGGGTTAGGGTTAGGGTTCGGGCTAGGGTTAGGGTTAGGGGACGGGGACGGTTTAGGGTCCAGGTGAGGGTACGACAACGCTCTGGGGGAGCGTACGTGTGGGGGCGCGGGTTAGTGTCAGCGTACGGGTTAGGATTAGGGGACGGCTGAGGGTCAGGCTTCAGGGAAGGGTTAGGGTTAGGGTTCGGGCTAGGGTTAGGGTTAGGGGACGGGGACGGTTTAGGGTCCAGGTGAGGGTACGACAACGCTCTAGGGGGAGCGTACGTGTGAGGGCGCGGGTTAGTGTCAGCGTACGGGTTAGGATTACGGGACGGCTGAGGGTCAGGCTTCGGGGAAGGGTTAGGGTTAGGCTTCGGGCTAGCGTTAGTGTTAGGGGACGGGGACGGTTTAGGGTCCAGGTGAGGGTACGACAACGCTCTAGGGGGAGCGTACGTGTGAGGGCGCGGGTTAGTGTCAGCGTACGGGTTAGGATTAGGGGACGGCTGAGGGTCAGGCTTCGGGGAAGGGTTAGGGTTAGGGTTCGGGCTAGGGTTAGGGTTAGAGGACGGGGACGGTTTAGGGTCCAGGTGAGGGTACGACAACGCTCTAGGGGGAGCGTACGTGTGAGGGCGCGGGTTAGTGTCAGCGTACGGGTTAGGATTAGGGGACGGCTGAGGGTCAGGCTTCGGGGAAGGGTTAGGGTTAGGGTTCGGGCTAGGGTTAGGGTTAGGGGACGGGGACGGTTTAGGGTCCAGGTGAGGGTACGACAACGCTCTAGGGGGAGCGTACGTGTGAGGGCGCGGGTTAGTGTCAGCGTACGGGTTAGGATTAGGGGACGGCTGAGGGTCAGGCTTCGGGGAAGGGTTAGGGTTAGGGTTCGGGCTAGGGTTAGGGTTAGGGGACGGGGACGGTTTAGGGTCCAGGTGACGGTACGACAACGCTCTAGGGGGAGTGTACTTGTGAGGGCGCGGGTTAGTGTCAGCGTACGGGTTAGGATTAGGGGACGGCTGAGGGTCAGGCTTCGGGGAAGGGTTAGGGTTAGGCTTCGGGCTAGGGTTAGGGTTAGGGGACGGGGACAGTTTAGGGTCCAGGTGAGGGTACGACAACGCTCTAGGGGAAGCGTACGTGTGAGGGCGCAGGTTAGTGTCAGCGTACGGGTTAGGATTAGGGGACGGCTGAGGGTCAGGCTTCGGGGAAGGGTTAGGGTTAGGCTTCGGGCTAGGGTTAGGGTTAGGGGACGGGGACGGTTTAGGGTCCAGGTGAGGGTACGACAACGCTCTAGGGGAAGCGTACGTGTGAGGGCGCGGGTTAGTGTCAGCGTACGGGTTAGGATTAGGGGACGGCTGAGGGTCAGGCTTCGGGGAAGGGTTAGGGTTAGGCTTCGGGCTAGGGTTAGGGTTAGGGGACGGGGACGGTTTAGGGTCCAGGTGAGGGTACGACAACGCTCTAGGGGGAGCGTACGTGTGAGGGCGCGGGTTAGTGTCAGCGTACGGGTTAGGATTAGGGGACGGCTGAGGGTCAGGCTTCGGGGAAGGGTTAGGGTTAGGCTTCGGGCTAGGGTTAGGGTTAGGGGACGGGGACGTTTCAGGGTCCAGGTGAGGGTACGACAACGCTCTAGGGGGAGCGTACGTGTGAGGGCGCGGGTTAGTGTCAGCGTACGGGTTAGGATTAGGGGACGGCTGAGGGTCAGGCTTCGGGGAAGGGTTAGGGTTAGGCTTCGGGCTAGGGTTAGGGTTAGGGGACGGGGACGGTTTAGGGTCCAGGTGACGGTACGACAACGCTCTAGGGGGAGCGTACTTGTGAGGGCGCGGGTTAGTGTCAGCGTATGGGTTAGGATTAGGGGACGGCTGAGGGTCAGGCTTCGGGGAAGGGTTAGGGTTAGGCTTCGGGCTAGGGTTAGGGTTAGGGGACGGGGACGGTTTAGGGTCCAGGTGAGGGTACGACAACGCTCTAGGGGGAGCGTACGTGTGAGGGCGCGGGTTAGTGTCAGCGTACGGGTTAGGATTAGGGGACGGCTGAGGGTCAGGCTTCGGGGAAGGGTTAGGGTTAGGGTTCGGGCTAGGGTTAGGGTTAGGGGACGGGGACGGTTTAGGGTCCAGGTGAGGGTACGACAACGCTCTGGGGGAGCGTACGTGTGGGGGCGCGGGTTAGTGTCAGCGTACGGGTTAGGATTAGGGGACGGCTGAGGGTCAGGCTTCAGGGAAGGGTTAGGGTTAGGGTTCGGGCTAGGGTTAGGGTTAGGGGACGGGGACGGTTTAGGGTCCAGGTGAGGGTACGACAACGCTCTAGGGGGAGCGTACGTGTGAGGGCGCGGGTTAGTGTCAGCGTACGGGTTAGGATTACGGGACGGCTGAGGGTCAGGCTTCGGGGAAGGGTTAGGGTTAGGCTTCGGGCTAGCGTTAGTGTTAGGGGACGGGGACGGTTTAGGGTCCAGGTGAGGGTACGACAACGCTCTAGGGGGAGCGTACGTGTGAGGGCGCGGGTTAGTGTCAGCGTACGGGTTAGGATTAGGGGACGGCTGAGGGTCAGGCTTCGGGGAAGGGTTAGGGTTAGGGTTCGGGCTAGGGTTAGGGTTAGAGGACGGGGACGGTTTAGGGTCCAGGTGAGGGTACGACAACGCTCTAGGGGGAGCGTACGTGTGAGGGCGCGGGTTAGTGTCAGCGTACGGGTTAGGATTAGGGGACGGCTGAGGGTCAGGCTTCGGGGAAGGGTTAGGGTTAGGGTTCGGGCTAGGGTTAGGGTTAGGGGACGGGGACGGTTTAGGGTCCAGGTGAGGGTACGACAACGCTCTAGGGGGAGCGTACGTGTGAGGGCGCGGGTTAGTGTCAGCGTACGGGTTAGGATTAGGGGACGGCTGAGGGTCAGGCTTCGGGGAAGGGTTAGGGTTAGGGTTCGGGCTAGGGTTAGGGTTAGGGGACGGGGACGGTTTAGGGTCCAGGTGACGGTACGACAACGCTCTAGGGGGAGTGTACTTGTGAGGGCGCGGGTTAGTGTCAGCGTACGGGTTAGGATTAGGGGACGGCTGAGGGTCAGGCTTCGGGGAAGGGTTAGGGTTAGGCTTCGGGCTAGGGTTAGGGTTAGGGGACGGGGACGGTTTAGGGTCCAGGTGACGGTACGACAACGCTCTAGGGGGAGTGTACTTGTGAGGGCGCGGGTTAGTGTCAGCGTACGGGTTAGGATTAGGGGACGGCTGAGGGTCAGGCTTCGGGGAAGGGTTAGGGTTAGGCTTCGGGCTAGGGTTAGGGTTAGGGGACGGGGACGGTTTAGGGTCCAGGTGAGGGTACGACAACGCTCTAGGGGGAGCGTACGTGTGAGGGCGCGGGTTAGTGTCAGCGTACGGGTTAGGATTAGGGGACGGCTGAGGGTCAGGCTTCGGGGAAGGGTTAGGGTTAGGGTTCGGGCTAGGGTTAGGGTTAGGGGACGGGGACGGATTAGAGTCCAGGTGAGGGTACGACAACGCTCTAGGGGGAGCGTACGTGTGAGGGCGCGGGTTAGTGTCAGCGTACGGGTTAGGATTAGGGGACGGCTGAGGGTCAGGCTTCGGGGAAGGGTTAGGGTTAGGCTTCGGGCTAGGGTTAGGGTTAGGGGACGGGGACGGTTTAGGGTCCAGGTGAGGGTACGACAACGCTCTAGGGGGAGCGTACGTGTGAGGGCGCGGGTTAGTGTCAGCGTACGGGTTAGGATTAGGGGACGGCTGAGGGTCAGGCTTCGGGGAAGGGTTAGGGTTAGGGTTCGGGCTAGGGTTAGGGTTAGGGGACGGGGACGGTTTAGGGTCCAGGTGAGGGTACGACAACGCTCTAGGGGGAGCGTACGTGTGAGGGCGCGGGTTAGTGTCAGCGTACGGGTTAGGATTAGGGGACGGCTGAGGGTCAGGCTTCGGGGAAGGGTTAGGGTTAGGCTTCGGGCTAGGGTTAGGGTTAGGGGACGGGGACGGTTTAGGGTCCAGGTGAGGGTACGACAACGCTCTAGGGGGAGCGTACGTGTGAGGGCGCGGGTTAGTGTCAGCGTACGGGTTAGGATTAGGGGACGGCTGAGGGTCAGGCTTCGGGGAAGGGTTAGGGTTAGGCTTCGGGCTAGGGTTAGGGTTAGGGGACGGGGACAGTTTAGGGTCCAGGTGAGGGTACGACAACGCTCTAGGGGAAGCGTACGTGTGAGGGCGCGGGTTAGTGTCAGCGTACGGGTTAGGATTAGGGGACGGCTGAGGGTCAGGCTTCGGGGAAGGGTTAGGGTTAGGCTTCGGGCTAGGGTTAGGGTTAGGGGACGGGGACGGTTTAGGGTCCAGGTGAGGGTACGACAACGCTCTAGGGGGAGCGTACGTGTGAGGGCGCGGGTTAGTGTCAGCGTACGGGTTAGGATTAGGGGACGGCTGAGGGTCAGGCTTCGGGGAAGGGTTAGGGTTAGGCTTCGGGCTAGGGTTAGGGTTAGGGGACGGGGACGTTTCAGGGTCCAGGTGAGGGTACGACAACGCTCTAGGGGGAGCGTACGTGTGAGGGCGCGGGTTAGTGTCAGCGTACGGGTTAGGATTAGGGGACGGCTGAGGGTCAGGCTTCGGGGAAGGGTTAGGGTTAGGCTTCGGGCTAGGGTTAGGGTTAGGGGACGGGGACGGTTCAGGGTCCAGGTGAGGGTACGACAACGCTCTAGGGGGAGCGTACGTGTGAGGGCGCGGGTTAGTGTCAGCGTACGGGTTAGGATTAGGGGACGGCTGAGGGTCAGGCTTCGGGGAAGGGTTAGGGTTAGGGTTCGGGCTAGGGTTAGGGTTAGGGGACGGGGACGGTTCAGGGTCCAGGTGAGGGTACGACAACGCTCTAGGGGGAGCGTACGTGTGAGGGCGTGGGTTAGTGTCAGCGTACGGGTTAGGATTAGGGGACGGCTGAGGGTCAGGCTTCGGGGAAGGGTTAGGGTTAGGGTTCGGGCTAGGGTTAGGGTTAGGGGACGGGGACGGTTTAGGGTCCAGGTGAGGGTACGACAACGCTCTAGGGGGAGCGTACGTGTGAGGGCGCGGGTTAGTGTCAGCGTACGGGTTAGGATTAGGGGACGGCTGAGGGTCAGGCTTCGGGGAAGTGTTAGGGTTAGGCTTCGGGCTAGGGTTAGGGTTAGGGGACGGGGACGGTTTAGGGTCCAGGTGAGGGTACGACAACGCTCTAGGGGGAGCGTACGTGTGAGGGCACGGGGTAGTGTCAGCGTACGGGTTAGGATTAGGGGACGGCTGAGGGTCAGGCTTCAGGGAAGGGTTAGGGTTAGGCTTCGGGCTAGGGTTAGGGTTAGGGGACGGGGACGGTTCAGGGTCCAGGTGAGGGTACGACAACGCTCTAGGGGGAGCGTACGTGTGAGGGCGCGGGTTAGTGTCAGCGTACGGGTTAGGATTAGGGGACGGCTGAGAGTCAGGCTTCGGGGAAGGGTTAGGGTTAGGGTTCGGGCTAGGGTTAGGGTTAGGGGACGGGGACGGTTCAGGGTCCAGGTGAGGGTACGACAACGCTCTAGGGGGAGCGTACGTGTGAGGGCACGGGTTAGTGTCAGCGTACGGGTTAGGATTAGGGGACGGCTGAGGGTCAGGCTTCGGGGAAGGGTTAGGGTTAGGGTTCGGGCTAGGGTTAGGGTTAGGGGACGGGGACGGTTTAGGGTCCAGGTGAGGGTACGACAACGCTCTGGGGTAGCGTACGTGTGGGGGCGCGGGTTAGTGTCAGCGTACGGGTTAGGATTAGGGGACGGCTGAGGGTCAGGCTTCGGGGAAGGATTAGGGTTAGGGTTCGGGCTAGGGTTAGGGTTAGGGGACGGGGACGGTTTAGGGTCCAGGTGAGGGTACGACAACGCTCTAGGGGGAGCGTACGTGTGAGGGCGCGGGTTAGTGTCAGCGTACGGGTTAGGATTAGGGGACGGGTGAGGGTCAGGCTTCGGGGAAGGGTTAGGGTTAGGGTTCGGGCTAGGGTTAGGGTTAGGGGACGGGGACGGTTCAGGGTCCAGGTGAGGGTACGACAACGCTCTAGGGGGAGCGTACGTGTGAGGGCGCGGGTTAGTGTCAGCGTACGGGTTAGGATTAGGGGACGGCTGAGGGTCAGGCTTCGGGGAAGGGTTAGGGTTAGGGTTCGGGCTAGGGTTAGGGTTAGGGGACGGGGACGGTTTAGGGTCCAGGTGAGGGTACGACAACGCTCTAGGGGGAGCGTACGTGTGAGGGCGCGGGTTAGTGTCAGCGTACGGGTTAGGATTAGGGGACGGCTGAGGGTCAGGCTTCGGGGAAGGGTTAGGGTTAGGGTTCGGGCTAGGGTTAGGGTTAGGGGACGGGGACGGTTTAGGGTCCAGGTGAGGGTACGACAACGCTCTAGGGGGAGCGTACGTGTGAGGGCACGGGTTAGTGTCAGCGTACGGGTTAGGATTAGGGGACGGCTGAGGGTCAGGCTTCGGGGAAGGGTTAGGGTTAGGGTTCGGGCTAGGGTTAGGGTTAGGGGACGGGGACGGTTTAGGGTCCAGGTGAGGGTACGACAACGCTCTAGGGGGAGCGTACGTGTGAGGGCGCGGGTTAGTGTCAGCGTACGGGTTAGGATTAGGGGACGGCTGAGGGTCAGGCTTCGGGGAAGGGTTAGGGTTAGGGTTCGGGCTAGGGTTAGGGTTAGGGGTCGGGGACGGTTTAGGGTCCAGGTGAGGGTACGACAACGCTCTAGGGGGAGCGTACGTGTGAGGGCGCGGGTTAGTGTCAGCGTACGGGTTAGGATTAGGGGACGGCTGAGGGTCAGGCTTCGGGGAAGGGTTAGGGTTAGGGTTCGGGCTAGGGTTAGGGTTAGGGGACGGGGACGGTTTAGGGTCCAGGTGAGGGTACGACAACGCTCTAGGGGGAGCGTACGTGTGAGGGCGCGGGTTAGTGTCAGCGTACGGGTTAGGATTAGGGGACGGCTGAGGGTCAGGCTTCGGGGAAGGGTTAGGGTTAGGGTTCGGGCTAGGGTTAGGGTTAGGGGACGGGGACGGTTTAGGGTCCAGGTGAGAGTACGACAACGCTCTAGGGGGAGCGTACGTGTGAGGGCGCGGGTTAGTGTCAGCGTACGGGTTAGGATTAGGGGACGGCTGAGGGTCAGGCTTCGGGGAAGGTTTAGGGTTAGGGTTCGGGCTAGGGTTAGGGTTAGGGGACGGGGACGGTATAGGGTCCAGGTGAGGGTACGACAACGCTCTAGGGGGAGCGTACGTGTGAGGGCGCGGGTTAGTGTCAGCGTACGGGTTAGGATTACGGGACGGCTGAGGGTCAGGCTTCGGGGAAGGGTTAGGGTTAGGCTTCGGGCTAGGGTTAGTGTTAGGGGACGGGGACGGTTTAGGGTCCAGGTGAGGGTACGACAACGCTCTAGGGGGAGCGTACGTGTGAGGGCGCGGGTTAGTGTCAGCGTACGGGTTAGGATTAGGGGACGGCTGAGGGTCAGGCTTCGGGGAAGTGTTAGGGTTTGGGTTCGGGCTAGGGTTAGGGTTAGAGGACGGGGACGGTTTAGGGTCCAGGTGAGGGTACGACAACGCTCTAGGGGGAGCGTACGTGTGAGGGCGCGGGTTAGTGTCAGCGTACGGGTTAGGATTAGGGGACGGCTGAGGGTCAGGCTTCGGGGAAGGGTTAGGGTTAGGGTTCGGGCTAGGGTTAGGGTTAGGGGACGGGGACGGTTTAGGGTCCAGGTGAGGGTACGACAACGCTCTAGGGGGAGCGTACGTGTGAGGGCGCGGGTTAGTGTCAGCGTACGGGTTAGGATTAGGGGACGGCTGAGGGTCAGGCTTCGGGGAAGGGTTAGGGTTAGGGTTCGGGCTAGGGTTAGGGTTAGGGGACGGGGACGGTTTAGGGTCCAGGTGACGGTACGACAACGCTCTAGGGGGAGCGTACTTGTGAGGGCGCGGGTTAGTGTCAGCGTACGGGTTAGGATTAGGGGACGGCTGAGGGTCAGGCTTCGGGGAAGGGTTAGGGTTAGGCTTCGGGCTAGGGTTAGGGTTAGGGGACGGGGACGGTTTAGGGTCCAGGTGAGGGTACGACAACGCTCTAGGGGGAGCGTACGTGTGAGGGCGCGGGTTAGTGTCAGCGTACGGGTTAGGATTAGGGGACGGCTGAGGGTCAGGCTTCGGGGAAGGGTTAGGGTTAGGGTTCGGGCTAGGGTTAGGGTTAGGGGACGGGGACGGTTTAGGGTCCAGGTGAGGGTACGACAACGCTCTAGGGGGAGCGTACGTGTGAGGGCGCGGGTTAGTGTCAGCGTACGGGTTAGGATTAGGGG
Organism: Globicephala melas; assembly: GCF_963455315.2. Classification (NCBI taxonomy): domain Eukaryota; kingdom Metazoa; phylum Chordata; class Mammalia; order Artiodactyla; family Delphinidae; genus Globicephala; species Globicephala melas. Next base: position 110,626 of record NW_027207670.1, on the reverse strand, counting down.
ACGGCTGAGGGTCAGGCTTCGGGGAAGGGTTAGGGTTAGGGTTCGGGCTAGGGTTAGGGTTAGGGGACGGGGACGGTTTAGGGTCCAGGTGAGGGTACGACAACGCTCTAGGGGGAGCGTACGTGTGAGGGCGCGGGTTAGTGTCAGCGTACGGGTTAGGATTAGGGGACGGCTGAGGGTCAGGCTTCGGGGAACGGTTAGGGTTAGGGTTCGGGCTAGGGTTAGGGTTAGGGGACGGGGACGGTTTAGGGTCCAGGTGAGGGTACGACAACGCTCTAGGGGGAGCGTACGTGTGAGGGCGTGGGTTAGTGTCAGCGTACGGGTTAGGATTAGGGGACGGCTGAGGGTCAGGCTTCGGGGAAGGGTTAGGGTTAAGCTTCGGGCTAGGGTTAGGGTTAGGGGACGGGGACGGTTTAGGGTCCAGGTGAGGGTACGACAACGCTCTAGGGGGAGCGTACGTGTGAGGGCGCGGGTTAGTGTCAGCGTACGGGTTAGGATTAGGGGACGGCTGAGGGTCAGGCTTCGGGGAAGGGTTAGGGTTAGGCTTCGGGCTAGGGTTAGGGTTAGGGGACGGGGACGGTTTAGGGTCCAGGTGAGGGTACGACAACGCTCTAGGGGGAGCGTACGTGTGAGGGCGCGGGTTAGTGTCAGCGTACGGGTTAGGATTAGGGGACGGCTGAGGGTCAGGCTTCGGGGAAGGGTTAGGGTTAGGCTTCGGGCTAGGGTTAGGGTTAGGGGACGGGGACGGTTTAGGGTCCAGGTGAGGGTACGACAACGCTCTAGGGGGAGCGTACGTGTGAGGGCGCGGGTTAGTGTCAGCGTACGGGTTAGGATTAGGGGACGGCTGAGGGTCAGGCTTCGGGGAAGGGTTAGGGTTAGGGTTCGGGCTAGGGTTAGGGTTAGGGGACGGGGACGGTTTAGGGTCCAGGTGAGGGTACGACAACGCTCTAGGGGGAGCGTACGTGTGAGGGCGCGGGTTAGTGTCAGCGTACGGGTTAGGATTAGGGGACGGCTGAGGGTCAGGCTTCGGGGAAGGGTTAGGGTTAGGCTTCGGGCTAGGGTTAGGGTTAGGGGACGGGGACGGTTTAGGGTCCAGGTGAGGGTACGACAACGCTCTAGGGGAAGCGTACGTGTGAGGGCACGGGTTAGTGTCAGCGTACGGGTTAGGATTAGGGGACGGCTGAGGGTCAGGCTTCGGGGAAGGGTTAGGGTTAGGCTTCGGGCTAGGGTTAGGGTTAGGGGACGGGGACGGTTCAGGGTCCAGGTGAGGGTACGACAACGCTCTAGGGGGAGCGTACGTGTGAGGGCGCGGGTTAGTGTCAGCGTACGGGTTAGGATTAGGGGACGGCTGAGGGTCAGGCTTCGGGGAAGGGTTAGGGTTAGGCTTCGGGCTAGGGTTAGGGTTAGGGGACGGGGACGGTTCAGGGTCCAGGTGAGGGTACGACAACGCTCTAGGGGGAGCGTACGTGTGAGGGCGCGGGTTAGTGTCAGCGTACGGGTTAGGATTAGGGGACGGCTGAGGGTCAGGCTTCGGGGAAGGGTTAGGGTTAGGCTTCGGGCTAGGGTTAGGGTTAGGGGACGGGGACGGTTCAGGGTCCAGGTGAGGGTACGACAACGCTCTAGGGGGAGCGTACGTGTGAGGGCGCGGGTTAGTGTCAGCGTACGGGTTAGGATTAGGGGACGGCTGAGGGTCAGGCTTCGGGGAAGGGTTAGGGTTAGGGTTCGGGCTAGGGTTAGGGTTAGGGGACGGGGACGGTTTAGGGTCCAGGTGAGGGTACGACAACGCTCTAGGGGGAGCGTACGTGTGAGGGCGCGGGTTAGTGTCAGCGTACGGGTTAGGATTAGGGGACGGCTGAGGGTCAGGCTTCGGGGAACGGTTAGGGTTAGGGTTCGGGCTAGGGTTAGGGTTAGGGGACGGGGACGGTTTAGGGTCCAGGTGAGGGTACGACAACGCTCTAGGGGGAGCGTACGTGTGAGGGCGCGGGTTAGTGTCAGCGTACGGGTTAGGATTAGGGGACGGCTGAGGGTCAGGCTTCGGGGAAGGGTTAGGGTTAGGCTTCGGGCTAGGGTTAGGGTTAGGGGACGGGGACGGTTTAGGGTCCAGGTGAGGGTACGACAACACTCTAGGGGGAGCGTACGTGTGAGGGCGCGGGTTAGTGTCAGCGTACGGGTTAGGATTAGGGGACGGCTGAGGGTCAGGCTTCGGGGAAGGGTTAGGGTTAGGCTTCGGGCTAGGGTTAGGGTTAGGGGACGGGGACGGTTTAGGGTCCAGGTGAGGGTACGACAACGCTCTAGGGGGAGCGTACGTGTGAGGGCGCGGGTTAGTGTCAGCGTACGGGTTAGGATTAGGGGACGGCTGAGGGTCAGGCTTCGGGGAAGGGTTAGGGTTAGGGTTCGGGCTAGGGTTAGGGTTAGGGGACGGGGACGGTTTAGGGTCCAGGTGAGGGTACGACAACGCTCTAGGGGGAGCGTACGTGTGAGGGCGCGGGTTAGTGTCAGCGTACGGGTTAGGATTAGGGGACGGCTGAGGGTCAGGCTTCGGGGAAGGGTTAGGGTTAGGCTTCGGGCTAGGGTTAGGGTTAGGGGACGGGGACGGTTTAGGGTCCAGGTGAGGGTACGACAACGCTCTAGGGGAAGCGTACGTGTGAGGGCGCGGGTTAGTGTCAGCGTACGGGTTAGGATTAGGGGACGGCTGAGGGTCAGGCTTCGGGGAAGGGTTAGGGTTAGGCTTCGGGCTAGGGTTAGGGTTAGGGGACGGGGACGGTTCAGGGTCCAGGTGAGGGTACGACAACGCTCTAGGGGGAGCGTACGTGTGAGGGCGCGGGTTAGTGTCAGCGTACGGGTTAGGATTAGGGGACGGCTGAGGGTCAGGCTTCGGGGAAGGGTTAGGGTTAGGCTTCGGGCTAGGGTTAGGGTTAGGGGACGGGGACGGTTCAGGGTCCAGGTGAGGGTACGACAACGCTCTAGGGGGAGCGTACGTGTGAGGGCGCGGGTTAGTGTCAGCGTACGGGTTAGGATTAGGGGACGGCTGAGGGTCAGGCTTCGGGGAAGGGTTAGGGTTAGGCTTCGGGCTAGGGTTAGGGTTAGGGGACGGGGACGGTTCAGGGTCCAGGTGAGGGTACGACAACGCTCTAGGGGGAGCGTACGTGTGAGGGCGCGGGTTAGTGTCAGCGTACGGGTTAGGATTAGGGGACGGCTGAGGGTCAGGCTTCGGGGAAGGGTTAGGGTTAGGCTTCGGGCTAGGGTTAGGGTTAGGGGACGGGGACGGTTCAGGGTCCAGGTGAGGGTACGACAACGCTCTAGGGGGAGCGTACGTGTGAGGGCGCGGGTTAGTGTCAGCGTACGGGTTAGGATTAGGGGACGGCTGAGGGTCAGGCTTCGGGGAAGGGTTAGGGTTAGGGTTCGGGCTAGGGTTAGGGTTAGGGGACGGGGACGGTTTAGGGTCCAGGTGAGGGTACGACAACGCTCTAGGGGGAGCGTACGTGTGAGGGCGCGGGTTAGTGTCAGCGTACGGGTTAGGATTAGGGGACGGCTGAGGGTCAGGCTTCGGGGAAGGTTTAGGGTTAGGGTTCGGGCTAGGGTTAGGGTTAGGGGACGGGGACGGTTTAGTGTCCAGGTGAGGGTACGACAACGCTCTAGGGGGAGCGTACGTGTGAGGGCGCGGGTTAGTGTCAGCGTACGGGTTAGGATTAGGGGACGGCTGAGGGTCAGGCTTCGGGGAAGGGTTAGGGTTAGGCTTCGGGCTAGGGTTAGGGTTAGGGGACGGGGACGGTTTAGGGTCCAGGTGAGGGTACGACAACGCTCTAGGGGGAGCGTACGTGTGAGGGCGCGGGTTAGTGTCAGCGTACGGGTTAGGATTAGGGGACGGCTGAGGGTCAGGCTTCGGGGAAGGGTTAGGGTTAGGCTTCGGGCTAGGGTTAGGGTTAGGGGACAGGGACGGTTTAGGGTCCAGATGAGGGTACGACAACGCTCTAGGGGGAGCGTACGTGTGAGGGCGTGGGTTAGTGTCAGCGTACGGGTTAGGATTAGGGGACGGCTGAGGGTCAGGCTTCGGGGAAGGGTTAGGGTTAGGGTTCGGGCTAGGGTTAGGGTTAGGGGACGGGGACGGTTCAGGGTCCAGGTGAGGGTACGACAACGTTCTAGGGGGAGCGTACGTGTGAGGGCGCGGGTTAGTGTCAGCGTACGGGTTAGGATTAGGGGACGGCTGAGGGTCAGGCTTCGGGGAAGGGTTAGGGTTAGGGTTCGGGCTAGGGTTAGGGTTAGGGGACGGGGACGGTTTAGGGTCCAGGTGAGGGTACGACAACGCTCTGGGGGAGCGTACGTGTGGGGGCGCGGGTTAGTGTCAGCGTACGGGTTAGGATTAGGGGACGGCTGAGGGTCAGGCTTCGGGGAAGGGTTAGGGTTAGGGTTCGGGCTAGGGTTAGGGTTAGGGGACGGGGACGGTTTAGGGTCCAGGTGAGGGTACGACAACGCTCTGGGGGAGCGTACGTGTGGGGGCGCGGGTTAGTGTCAGCGTACGGGTTAGGATTAGGGGACGGCTGAGGGTCAGGCTTCAGGGAAGGGTTAGGGTTAGGGTTCGGGCTAGGGTTAGGGTTAGGGGACGGGGACGGTTTAGGGTCCAGGTGAGGGTACGACAACGCTCTAGGGGGAGCGTACGTGTGAGGGCGCGGGTTAGTGTCAGCGTACGGGTTAGGATTACGGGACGGCTGAGGGTCAGGCTTCGGGGAAGGGTTAGGGTTAGGCTTCGGGCTAGGGTTAGTGTTAGGGGACGGGGACGGTTTAGGGTCCAGGTGAGGGTACGACAACGCTCTAAGGGGAGCGTACGTGTGAGGGCGCGGGTTAGTGTCAGCGTACGGGTTAGGATTAGGGGACGGCTGAGGGTCAGGCTTCGGGGAAGGGTTAGGGTTAGGGTTCGGGCTAGGGTTAGGGTTAGAGGACGGGGACGGTTTAGGGTCCAGGTGAGGGTACGACAACGCTCTAGGGGGAGCGTACGTGTGAGGGCGCGGGTTAGTGTCAGCGTACGGGTTAGGATTAGGGGACGGCTGAGGGTCAGGCTTCGGGGAAGGGTTAGGGTTAGGGTTCGGGCTAGGGTTAGGGTTAGGGGACGGGGACGGTTTAGGGTCCAGGTGAGGGTACGACAACGCTCTAGGGGGAGCGTACGTGTGAGGGCGCGGGTTAGTGTCAGCGTACGGGTTAGGATTAGGGGACGGCTGAGGGTCAGGCTTCGGGGAAGTGTTAGGGTTAGGGTTCGGGCTAGGGTTAGGGTTAGGGGACGGGGACGGTTTAGGGTCCAGGTGACGGTACGACAACGCTCTAGGGGGAGCGTACTTGTGAGGGCGCGGGTTAGTGTCAGCGTACGGGTTAGGATTAGGGGACGGCTGAGGGTCAGGCTTCGGGGAAGGGTTAGGGTTAGGCTTCGGGCTAGGGTTAGGGTTAGGGGACGGGGACGGTTTAGGGTCCAGGTGAGGGTACGACAACGCTCTAGGGGGAGCGTACGTGTGAGGGCGCGGGTTAGTGTCAGCGTACGGGTTAGGATTAGGGGACGGCTGAGGGTCAGGCTTCGGGGAAGGGTTAGGGTTAGGGTTCGGGCTAGGGTTAGGGTTAGGGGACGGGGACGGTTTAGGGTCCAGGTGAGGGTACGACAACGCTCTAGGGGGAGCGTACGTGTGAGGGCGCGGGTTAGTGTCAGCGTACGGGTTAGGATTAGGGGACGGCTGAGGGTCAGGCTTCGGGGAAGGGTTAGGGTTAGGGTTCGGGCTAGGGTTAGGGTTAGGGGACGGGGACGGTTCAGGGTCCAGGTGAGGGTACGACAACGCTCTAGGGGGAGCGTACGTGTGAGGGCGCGGGTTAGTGTCAGCGTACGGGTTAGGATTAGGGGACGGCTGAGGGTCAGGCTTCGGGGAAGGGTTAGGGTTAGGGTTCGGGCTAGGGTTAGGGTTAGGGGACGGGGACGGTTTAGGGTCCAGGTGAGGGTACGACAACGCTCTAGGGGGAGCGTACGTGTGAGGGCGCGGGTTAGTGTCAGCGTACGGGTTAGGATTAGGGGACGGCTGAGGGTCAGGCTTCGGGGAAGGGTTAGGGTTAGGCTTCGGGCTAGGGTTAGGGTTAGGGGACGGGGACGGTTTAGGGTCCAGGTGAGGGTACGATAACGCTCTAGGGGGAGCGTACGTGTGAGGGCGCGGGTTAGTGTCAGCGTACGGGTTAGGATTAGGGGACGGCTGAGGGTCAGGCTTCGGGGAAGGGTTAGGGTTAGGGTTCGGGCTAGGGTTAGGGTTAGGGGACGGGGACGGTTTAGGGTCCAGGTGAGGGTACGACAACGCTCTAGGGGGAGCGTACGTGTGAGGGCGCGGGTTAGTGTCAGCGTACGGGTTAGGATTAGGGGACGGCTGAGGGTCAGGCTTCGGGGAAGGGTTAGGGTTAGGCTTCGGGCTAGGGTTAGGGTTAGGGGACGGGGATGGTTTAGGGTCCAGGTGAGGGTACGACAACGCTCTAGGGGGAGCGTACGTGTGAGGGCGCGGGTTAGTGTCAGCGTACGGGTTAGGATTAGGGGACGGCTGAGGGTCAGGCTTCGGGGAAGGGTTAGGGTTAGGCTTCGGGCTAGGGTTAGGGTTAGGGGACGGGGACAGTTTAGGGTCCAGGTGAGGGTACGACAACGCTCTAGGGGAAGCGTACGTGTGAGGGCGCGGGTTAGTGTCAGCGTACGGGTTAGGATTAGGGGACGGCTGAGGGTCAGGCTTCGGGGAAGGGTTAGGGTTAGGCTTCGGGCTAGGGTTAGGGTTAGGGGACGGGGACGGTTTAGGGTCCAGGTGAGGGTACGACAACGCTCTAGGGGGAGCGTACGTGTGAGGGCGCGGGTTAGTGTCAGCGTACGGGTTAGGATTAGGGGACGGCTGAGGGTCAGGCTTCGGGGAAGGGTTAGGGTTAGGCTTCGGGCTAGGGTTAGGGTTAGGGGACGGGGACGTTTCAGGGTCCAGGTGAGGGTACGACAACGCTCTAGGGGGAGCGTACGTGTGAGGGCGCGGGTTAGTGTCAGCGTACGGGTTAGGATTAGGGGACGGCTGAGGGTCAGGCTTCGGGGAAGGGTTAGGGTTAGGCTTCGGGCTAGGGTTAGGGTTAGGGGACGGGGACGGTTCAGGGTCCAGGTGAGGGTACGACAACGCTCTAGGGGGAGCGTACGTGTGAGGGCGCGGGTTAGTGTCAGCGTACGGGTTAGGATTAGGGGACGGCTGAGGGTCAGGCTTCGGGGAAGGGTTAGGGTTAGGGTTCGGGCTAGGGTTAGGGTTAGGGGACGGGGACGGTTCAGGGTCCAGGTGAGGGTACGACAACGCTCTAGGGGGAGCGTACGTGTGAGGGCGTGGGTTAGTGTCAGCGTACGGGTTAGGATTAGGGGACGGCTGAGGGTCAGGCTTCGGGGAAGGGTTAGGGTTAGGGTTCGGGCTAGGGTTAGGGTTAGGGGACGGGGACGGTTTAGGGTCCAGGTGAGGGTACGACAACGCTCTAGGGGGAGCGTACGTGTGAGGGCGCGGGTTAGTGTCAGCGTACGGGTTAGGATTAGGGGACGGCTGAGGGTCAGGCTTCGGGGAAGTGTTAGGGTTAGGCTTCGGGCTAGGGTTAGGGTTAGGGGACGGGGACGGTTTAGGGTCCAGGTGAGGGTACGACAACGCTCTAGGGGGAGCGTACGTGTGAGGGCACGGGTTAGTGTCAGCGTACGGGTTAGGATTAGGGGACGGCTGAGGGTCAGGCTTCGGGGAAGGGTTAGGGTTAGGCTTCGGGCTAGGGTTAGGGTTAGGGGACGGGGACGGTTTAGGGTCCAGGTGAGGGTACGACAACGCTCTAGGGGGAGCGTACGTGTGAGGGCGTGGGTTAGTGTCAGCGTACGGGTTAGGATTGGGGGACGGCTGAGGGTCAGGCTTCGGGGAAGGGTTAGGGTTAGGGTTCGGGCTAGGGTTAGGGTTAGGGGATGGGGACGGTTCAGGGTCCAGGTGAGGGTACGACAACGCTCTAGGGGGAGCGTACGTGTGAGGGCACGGGTTATTGTCAGCGTACGGGTTAGGATTAGGGGACGGCTGAGGGTCAGGCTTCGGGGAAGGGTTAGGGTTAGGGTTCGGGCTAGGGTTAGGGTTAGGGGACGGGGACGGTTTAGGGTCCAGGTGAGGGTACGACAACGCTCTGGGGGAGCGTACGTGTGGGGGCGCGGGTTAGTGTCAGCGTACGGGTTAGGATTAGGGGACGGCTGAGGGTCAGGCTTCGGGGAAGGGTTAGGGTTAGGGTTCGGGCTAGGGTTAGGGTTAGGGGACGGGGACGGTTTAGGGTCCAGGTGAGGGTACGACAACGCTCTAGGGGGAGCGTACGTGTGAGGGCGCGGGTTAGTGTCAGCGTACGGGTTAGGATTAGGGGACGGGTGAGGGTCAGGCTTCGGGGAAGGGTTAGGGTTAGGGTTCGGGCTAGGGTTAGGGTTAGGGGACGGGGACGGTTCAGGGTCCAGGTGAGGGTACGACAACGCTCTAGGGGGAGCGTACGTGTGAGGGCGCGGGTTAGTGTCAGCGTACGGGTTAGGATTAGGGGACGGCTGAGGGTCAGGCTTCGGGGAAGGGTTAGGGTTAGGGTTCGGGCTAGGGTTAGGGTTAGGGGACGGGGACGGTTCAGGGTCCAGGTGAGGGTACGACAACGCTCTAGGGGGAGCGTACGTGTGAGGGCGCGGGTTAGTGTCAGCGTACGGGTTAGGATTAGGGGACGGCTGAGGGTCAGGCTTCGGGGAAGGGTTAGGGTTAGGGTTCGGGCTAGGGTTAGGGTTAGGGGACGGGGACGGTTCAGGGTCCAGGTGAGGGTACGACAACGCTCTAGGGGGAGCGTACGTGTGAGGGCGCGGGTTAGTGTCAGCGTACGGGTTAGGATTAGGGGACGGCTGAGGGTCAGGCTTCGGGGAAGGGTTAGGGTTAGGGTTCGGGCTAGGGTTAGGGTTAGGGGACGGGGACGGTTTAGGGTCCAGGTGAGGGTACGACAACGCTCTAGGGGGAGCGTACGTGTGAGGGCGCGGGTTAGTGTCAGCGTACGGGTTAGGATTAGGGGACGGCTGAGGGTCAGGCTTCGGGGAAGGGTTAGGGTTAGGGTTCGGGCTAGGGTTAGGGTTAGGGGACGGGGACGGTTTAGGGTCCAGGTGAGGGTACGACAACGTTCTAGGGGGAGCGTACGTGTGAGGGCGCGGGTTAGTGTCAGCGTACGGGTTAGGATTAGGGGACGGCTGAGGGTCAGGCTTCGGGGAAGGGTTAGGGTTAGGGTTCGGGCTAGGGTTAGGGTTAGGGGACGGGGACGGTTTAGGGTCCAGGTGAGGGTACGACAACGCTCTAGGGGGAGCGTACGTGTGAGGGCGCGGGTTAGTGTCAGCGTACGGGTTAGGATTAGGGGACGGCTGAGGGTCAGGCTTCGGGGAAGGGTTAGGGTTAGGGTTCGGGCTAGGGTTAGGGTTAGGGGTCGGGGACGGTTTAGGGTCCAGGTGAGGGTACGACAACGCTCTAGGGGGAGCGTACGTGTGAGGGCGCGGGTTAGTGTCAGCGTACGGGTTAGGATTAGGGGACGGCTGAGGGTCAGGCTTCGGGGAAGGGTTAGGGTTAGGGTTCGGGCTAGGGTTAGGGTTAGGGGACGGGGACGGTTTAGGGTCCAGGTGAGGGTACGACAACGCTCTAGGGGGAGCGTACGTGTGAGGGCGCGGGTTAGTGTCAGCGTACGGGTTAGGATTAGGGGACGGCTGAGGGTCAGGCTTCGGGGAAGGGTTAGGGTTAGGGTTCGGGCTAGGGTTAAGGTTAGGGGACGGGGACGGTTTAGGGTCCAGGTGAGAGTACGACAACGCTCTAGGGGGAGCGTACGTGTGAGGGCGCGGGTTAGTGTCAGCGTACGGGTTAGGATTAGGGGACGGCTGAGGGTCAGGCTTCGGGGAAGGGTTAGGGTTAGGGTTCGGGCTAGGGTTAGGGTTAGGGGACGGGGACGGTTTAGGGTCCAGGTGAGGGTACGACAACGCTCTAGGGGGAGCGTACGTGTGAGGGCGCGGGTTAGTGTCAGCGTACGGGTTAGGATTAGGGGACGGCTGAGGGTCAGGCTTCGGGGAAGGGTTAGGGTTAGGGTTCGGGCTAGGGTTAGGGTTAGGGGACGGGGACGGTTTAGGGTCCAGGTGAGGGTACGACAACGCTCTAGGGGGAGCGTACGTGTGAGGGCGCGGGTTAGTGTCAGCGTACGGGTTAGGATTAGGGGACGGCTGAGGGTCAGGCTTCGGGGAAGGGTTAGGGTTAGGGTTCGGGCTAGGGTTAGGGTTAGGGGACGGGGACGGTTTAGGGTCCAGGTGAGGGTACGACAACGCTCTAGGGGGAGCGTACGTGTGAGGGCGCGGGTTAGTGTCAGCGTACGGGTTAGGATTAGGGGACGGCTGAGGGTCAGGCTTCGGGGAAGGGTTAGGGTTAGGGTTCGGGCTAGGGTTAGGGTTAGGGGACGGGGACGGTTTAGGGTCCAGGTGAGGGTACGACAACGCTCTAGGGGGAGCGTACGTGTGAGGGCGCGGGTTAGTGTCAGCGTACGGGTTAGGATTAGGGGACGGCTGAGGGTCAGGCTTCGGGGAAGGTTTAGGGTTAGGGTTCGGGCTAGGGTTAGGGTTAGGGGTCGGGGACGGTATAGGGTCCAGGTGAGGGTACGACAACGCTCTAGGGGGAGCGTACGTGTGAGGGCGCGGGTTAGTGTCAGCGTACGGGTTAGGATTACGGGACGGCTGAGGGTCAGGCTTCGGGGAAGGGTTAGGGTTAGGCTTCGGGCTAGGGTTAGTGTTAGGGGACGGGGACGGTTTAGGGTCCAGGTGAGGGTACGACAACGCTCTAGGGGGAGCGTACGTGTGAGGGCGCGGGTTAGTGTCAGCGTACGGGTTAGGATTAGGGGACGGCTGAGGGTCAGGCTTCGGGGAAGTGTTAGGGTTTGGGTTCGGGCTAGGGTTAGGGTTAGAGGACGGGGACGGTTTAGGGTCCAGGTGAGGGTACGACAACGCTCTAGGGGGAGCGTACGTGTGAGGGCGCGGGTTAGTGTCAGCGTACGGGTTAGGATTAGGGGACGGCTGAGGGTCAGGCTTCGGGGAAGGGTTAGGGTTAGGGTTCGGGCTAGGGTTAGGGTTAGGGGACGGGGACGGTTTAGGGTCCAGGTGAGGGTACGACAACGCTCTAGGGGGAGCGTACGTGTGAGGGCGCGGGTTAGTGTCAGCGTACGGGTTAGGATTAGGGGACGGCTGAGGGTCAGGCTTCGGGGAAGGGTTAGGGTTAGGGTTCGGGCTAGGGTTAGGGTTAGGGGACGGGGACGGTTTAGGGTTCAGGTGACGGTACGACAACGCTCTAGGGGGAGCGTACTTGTGAGGGCGCGGGTTAGTGTCAGCGTACGGGTTAGGATTAGGGGACGGCTGAGGGTCAGGCTTCGGGGAAGGGTTAGGGTTAGGCTTCGGGCTAGGGTTAGGGTTAGGGGACGGGGACGGTTTAGGGTCCAGGTGAGGGTACGACAACGCTCTAGGGGGAGCGTACGTGTGAGGGCGCGGGTTAGTGTCAGCGTACGGGTTAGGATTAGGGGACGGCTGAGGGTCAGGCTTCGGGGAAGGGTTAGGGTTAGGGTTCGGGCTAGGGTTAGGGTTAGGGGACGGGGACGGTTTAGGGTCCAGGTGAGGGTACGACAACGCTCTAGGGGGAGCGTACGTGTGAGGGCGCGGGTTAGTGTCAGCGTACGGGTTAGGATTAGGGGACGGCTGAGGGTCAGGCTTCGGGGAAGGGTTAGGGTTAGGGTTCGGGCTAGGGTTAGGGTTAGGGGACGGGGACGGTTTAGGGTCCAGGTGAGGGTACGACAACGCTCTAGTGGGAGCGTACGTGTGAGGTCGCGGGTTAGTGTCAGCGTACGGGTTAGGATTAGGGGACGGCTGAGGGTCAGGCTTCGGGGAACGGTTAGGGTTAGGGTTCGGGCTAGGGTTAGGGTTAGGGGACGGGGACGGTTTAGGGTCCAGGTGAGGGTACGACAACGCTCTAGGGGGAGCGTACGTGTGAGGGCGTGGGTTAGTGTCAGCGTACGGGTTAGGATTAGGGGACGGCTGAGGGTCAGGCTTCGGGGAAGGGTTAGGGTTAGGCTTCGGGCTAGGGTTAGGGTTAGGGGACGGGGACGGTTTAGGGTCCAGGTGAGGGTACGACAACGCTCTAGGGGGAGCGTACGTGTGAGGGCGCGGGTTAGTGTCAGCGTACGGGTTAGGATTAGGGGACGACTGAGGGTCAGGCTTCGGGGAAGGGTTAGGGTTAGGCTTCGGGCTAGGGTTAGGGTTAGGGGACGGGGACGGTTTAGGGTCCAGGTGAGGGTACGACAACGCTCTAGGGGGAGCGTACGTGTGAGGGCGCGGGTTAGTGTCAGCGTACGGGTTAGGATTAGGGGACGGCTGAGGGTCAGGCTTCGGGGAAGGGTTAGGGTTAGGCTTCGGGCTAGGGTTAGGGTTAGGGGACGGGGATGGTTTAGGGTCCAGGTGAGGGTACGACAACGCTCTAGGGGGAGCGTACGTGTGAGGGCGCGGGTTAGTGTCAGCGTACGGGTTAGGATTAGGGGACGGCTGAGGGTCAGGCTTCGGGGAAGGGTTAGGGTTAGGCTTCGGGCTAGGGTTAGGGTTAGGGGACGGGGACAGTTTAGGGTCCAGGTGAGGGTACGACAACGCTCTAGGGGAAGCGTACGTGTGAGGGCGCGGGTTAGTGTCAGCGTACGGGTTAGGATTAGGGGACGGCTGAGGGTCAGGCTTCGGGGAAGGGTTAGGGTTAGGCTTCGGGCTAGGGTTAGGGTTAGGGGACGGGGACGGTTTAGGGTCCAGGTGAGGGTACGACAACGCTCTAGGGGGAGCGTACGTGTGAGGGCGCGGGTTAGTGTCAGCGTACGGGTTAGGATTAGGGGACGGCTGAGGGTCAGGCTTCGGGGAAGGGTTAGGGTTAGGCTTCGGGCTAGGGTTAGGGTTAGGGGACGGGGACGTTTCAGGGTCCAGGTGAGGGTACGACAACGCTCTAGGGGGAGCGTACGTGTGAGGGCGCGGGTTAGTGTCAGCGTACGGGTTAGGATTAGGGGACGGCTGAGGGTCAGGCTTCGGGGAAGGGTTAGGGTTAGGCTTCGGGCTAGGGTTAGGGTTAGGGGACGGGGACGGTTCAGGGTCCAGGTGAGGGTACGACAACGCTCTAGGGGGAGCGTACGTGTGAGGGCGCGGGTTAGTGTCAGCGTACGGGTTAGGATTAGGGGACGGCTGAGGGTCAGGCTTCGGGGAAGGGTTAGGGTTAGGGTTCGGGCTAGGGTTAGGGTTAGGGGACGGGGACGGTTCAGGGTCCAGGTGAGGGTACGACAACGCTCTAGGGGGAGCGTACGTGTGAGGGCGTGGGTTAGTGTCAGCGTACGGGTTAGGATTAGGGGACGGCTGAGGGTCAGGCTTCGGGGAAGGGTTAGGGTTAGGGTTCGGGCTAGGGTTAGGGTTAGGGGACGGGGACGGTTTAGGGTCCAGGTGAGGGTACGACAACGCTCTAGGGGGAGCGTACGTGTGAGGGCGCGGGTTAGTGTCAGCGTACGGGTTAGGATTAGGGGACGGCTGAGGGTCAGGCTTCGGGGAAGTGTTAGGGTTAGGCTTCGGGCTAGGGTTAGGGTTAGGGGACGGGGACGGTTTAGGGTCCAGGTGAGGGTACGACAACGCTCTAGGGGGAGCGTACGTGTGAGGGCACGGGTTAGTGTCAGCGTACGGGTTAGGATTAGGGGACGGCTGAGGGTCAGGCTTCGGGGAAGGGTTAGGGTTAGGCTTCGGGCTAGGGTTAGGGTTAGGGGACGGGGACGGTTTAGGGTCCAGGTGAGGGTACGACAACGCTCTAGGGGGAGCGTACGTGTGAGGGCGTGGGTTAGTGTCAGCGTACGGGTTAGGATTGGGGGACGGCTGAGGGTCAGGCTTCGGGGAAGGGTTAGGGTTAGGGTTCGGGCTAGGGTTAGGGTTAGGGGATGGGGACGGTTCAGGGTCCAGGTGAGGGTACGACAACGCTCTAGGGGGAGCGTACGTGTGAGGGCACGGGTTATTGTCAGCGTACGGGTTAGGATTAGGGGACGGCTGAGGGTCAGGCTTCGGGGAAGGGTTAGGGTTAGGGTTCGGGCTAGGGTTAGGGTTAGGGGACGGGGACGGTTTAGGGTCCAGGTGAGGGTACGACAACGCTCTAGGGGGAGCGTACGTGTGAGGGCGCGGGTTAGTGTCAGCGTACGGGTTAGGATTAGGGGACGGGTGAGGGTCAGGCTTCGGGGAAGGGTTAGGGTTAGGGTTCGGGCTAGGGTTAGGGTTAGGGGACGGGGACGGTTCAGGGTCCAGGTGAGGGTACGACAACGCTCTAGGGGGAGCGTACGTGTGAGGGCGCGGGTTAGTGTCAGCGTACGGGTTAGGATTAGGGGACGGCTGAGGGTCAGGCTTCGGGGAAGGGTTAGGGTTAGGGTTCGGGCTAGGGTTAGGGTTAGGGGACGGGGACGGTTCAGGGTCCAGGTGAGGGTACGACAACGCTCTAGGGGGAGCGTACGTGTGAGGGCGCGGGTTAGTGTCAGCGTACGGGTTAGGATTAGGGGACGGCTGAGGGTCAGGCTTCGGGGAAGGGTTAGGGTTAGGGTTCGGGCTAGGGTTAGGGTTAGGGGACGGGGACGGTTCAGGGTCCAGGTGAGGGTACGACAACGCTCTAGGGGGAGCGTACGTGTGAGGGCGCGGGTTAGTGTCAGCGTACGGGTTAGGATTAGGGGACGGCTGAGGGTCAGGCTTCGGGGAAGGGTTAGGGTTAGGGTTCGGGCTAGGGTTAGGGTTAGGGGACGGGGACGGTTTAGGGTCCAGGTGAGGGTACGACAACGCTCTAGGGGGAGCGTACGTGTGAGGGCGCGGGTTAGTGTCAGCGTACGGGTTAGGATTAGGGGACGGCTGAGGGTCAGGCTTCGGGGAAGGGTTAGGGTTAGGGTTCGGGCTAGGGTTAGGGTTAGGGGACGGGGACGGTTTAGGGTCCAGGTGAGGGTACGACAACGTTCTAGGGGGAGCGTACGTGTGAGGGCGCGGGTTAGTGTCAGCGTACGGGTTAGGATTAGGGGACGGCTGAGGGTCAGGCTTCGGGGAAGGGTTAGGGTTAGGGTTCGGGCTAGGGTTAGGGTTAGGGGACGGGGACGGTTTAGGGTCCAGGTGAGGGTACGACAACGCTCTAGGGGGAGCGTACGTGTGAGGGCGCGGGTTAGTGTCAGCGTACGGGTTAGGATTAGGGGACGGCTGAGGGTCAGGCTTCGGGGAAGGGTTAGGGTTAGGGTTCGGGCTAGGGTTAGGGTTAGGGGTCGGGGACGGTTTAGGGTCCAGGTGAGGGTACGACAACGCTCTAGGGGGAGCGTACGTGTGAGGGCGCGGGTTAGTGTCAGCGTACGGGTTAGGATTAGGGGACGGCTGAGGGTCAGGCTTCGGGGAAGGGTTAGGGTTAGGGTTCGGGCTAGGGTTAGGGTTAGGGGACGGGGACGGTTTAGGGTCCAGGTGAGGGTACGACAACGCTCTAGGGGGAGCGTACGTGTGAGGGCGCGGGTTAGTGTCAGCGTACGGGTTAGGATTAGGGGACGGCTGAGGGTCAGGCTTCGGGGAAGGGTTAGGGTTAGGGTTCGGGCTAGGGTTAGGGTTAGGGGACGGGGACGGTTTAGGGTCCAGGTGAGAGTACGACAACGCTCTAGGGGGAGCGTACGTGTGAGGGCGCGGGTTAGTGTCAGCGTACGGGTTAGGATTAGGGGACGGCTGAGGGTCAGGCTTCGGGGAAGGGTTAGGGTTAGGGTTCGGGCTAGGGTTAGGGTTAGGGGACGGGGACGGTTTAGGGTCCAGGTGAGGGTACGACAACGCTCTAGGGGGAGCGTACGTGTGAGGGCGCGGGTTAGTGTCAGCGTACGGGTTAGGATTAGGGGACGGCTGAGGGTCAGGCTTCGGGGAAGGGTTAGGGTTAGGGTTCGGGCTAGGGTTAGGGTTAGGGGACGGGGACGGTTTAGGGTCCAGGTGAGGGTACGACAACGCTCTAGGGGGAGCGTACGTGTGAGGGCGCGGGTTAGTGTCAGCGTACGGGTTAGGATTAGGGGACGGCTGAGGGTCAGGCTTCGGGGAAGGGTTAGGGTTAGGGTTCGGGCTAGGGTTAGGGTTAGGGGACGGGGACGGTTTAGGGTCCAGGTGAGGGTACGACAACGCTCTAGGGGGAGCGTACGTGTGAGGGCGCGGGTTAGTGTCAGCGTACGGGTTAGGATTAGGGGACGGCTGAGGGTCAGGCTTCGGGGAAGGGTTAGGGTTAGGGTTCGGGCTAGGGTTAGGGTTAGGGGACGGGGACGGTTTAGGGTCCAGGTGAGGGTACGACAACGCTCTAGGGGGAGCGTACGTGTGAGGGCGCGGGTTAGTGTCAGCGTACGGGTTAGGATTAGGGGACGGCTGAGGGTCAGGCTTCGGGGAAGGTTTAGGGTTAGGGTTCGGGCTAGGGTTAGGGTTAGGGGTCGGGGACGGTATAGGGTCCAGGTGAGGGTACGACAACGCTCTAGGGGGAGCGTACGTGTGAGGGCGCGGGTTAGTGTCAGCGTACGGGTTAGGATTACGGGACGGCTGAGGGTCAGGCTTCGGGGAAGGGTTAGGGTTAGGCTTCGGGCTAGGGTTAGTGTTAGGGGACGGGGACGGTTTAGGGTCCAGGTGAGGGTACGACAACGCTCTAGGGGGAGCGTACGTGTGAGGGCGCGGGTTAGTGTCAGCGTACGGGTTAGGATTAGGGGACGGCTGAGGGTCAGGCTTCGGGGAAGTGTTAGGGTTTGGGTTCGGGCTAGGGTTAGGGTTAGAGGACGGGGACGGTTTAGGGTCCAGGTGAGGGTACGACAACGCTCTAGGGGGAGCGTACGTGTGAGGGCGCGGGTTAGTGTCAGCGTACGGGTTAGGATTAGGGGACGGCTGAGGGTCAGGCTTCGGGGAAGGGTTAGGGTTAGGGTTCGGGCTAGGGTTAGGGTTAGGGGACGGGGACGGTTTAGGGTCCAGGTGAGGGTACGACAACGCTCTAGGGGGAGCGTACGTGTGAGGGCGCGGGTTAGTGTCAGCGTACGGGTTAGGATTAGGGGACGGCTGAGGGTCAGGCTTCGGGGAAGGGTTAGGGTTAGGGTTCGGGCTAGGGTTAGGGTTAGGGGACGGGGACGGTTTAGGGTTCAGGTGACGGTACGACAACGCTCTAGGGGGAGCGTACTTGTGAGGGCGCGGGTTAGTGTCAGCGTACGGGTTAGGATTAGGGGACGGCTGAGGGTCAGGCTTCGGGGAAGGGTTAGGGTTAGGCTTCGGGCTAGGGTTAGGGTTAGGGGACGGGGACGGTTTAGGGTCCAGGTGAGGGTACGACAACGCTCTAGGGGGAGCGTACGTGTGAGGGCGCGGGTTAGTGTCAGCGTACGGGTTAGGATTAGGGGACGGCTGAGGGTCAGGCTTCGGGGAAGGGTTAGGGTTAGGGTTCGGGCTAGGGTTAGGGTTAGGGGACGGGGACGGTTTAGGGTCCAGGTGAGGGTACGACAACGCTCTAGGGGGAGCGTACGTGTGAGGGCGCGGGTTAGTGTCAGCGTACGGGTTAGGATTAGGGGACGGCTGAGGGTCAGGCTTCGGGGAAGGGTTAGGGTTAGGGTTCGGGCTAGGGTTAGGGTTAGGGGACGGGGACGGTTTAGGGTCCAGGTGAGGGTACGACAACGCTCTAGTGGGAGCGTACGTGTGAGGTCGCGGGTTAGTGTCAGCGTACGGGTTAGGATTAGGGGACGGCTGAGGGTCAGGCTTCGGGGAACGGTTAGGGTTAGGGTTCGGGCTAGGGTTAGGGTTAGGGGACGGGGACGGTTTAGGGTCCAGGTGAGGGTACGACAACGCTCTAGGGGGAGCGTACGTGTGAGGGCGTGGGTTAGTGTCAGCGTACGGGTTAGGATTAGGGGACGGCTGAGGGTCAGGCTTCGGGGAAGGGTTAGGGTTAGGCTTCGGGCTAGGGTTAGGGTTAGGGGACGGGGACGGTTTAGGGTCCAGGTGAGGGTACGACAACGCTCTAGGGGGAGCGTACGTGTGAGGGCGCGGGTTAGTGTCAGCGTACGGGTTAGGATTAGGGGACGACTGAGGGTCAGGCTTCGGGGAAGGGTTAGGGTTAGGCTTCGGGCTAGGGTTAGGGTTAGGGGACGGGGACGGTTTAGGGTCCAGGTGAGGGTACGACAACGCTCTAGGGGGAGCGTACGTGTGAGGGCGCGGGTTAGTGTCAGCGTACGGGTTAGGATTAGGGGACGGCTGAGGGTCAGGCTTCGGGGAAGGGTTAGGGTTAGGCTTCGGTCTAGGGTTAGGGTTAGGGGACGGGGACGGTTTAGGGTCCAGGTGAGGGTACGACAACGCTCTAGGGGGAGCGTACGTGTGAGGGCGCGGGTTAGTGTCAGCGTACGGGTTAGGATTAGGGGACGGCTGAGGGTCAGGCTTCGGGGAAGGGTTAGGGTTAGGGTTCGGGCTAGGGTTAGGGTTAGGGGACGGGGACGGTTTAGGGTCCAGGTGAGGGTACGACAACGCTCTAGGGGGAGCGTACGTGTGAGGGCGCGGGTTAGTGTCAGCGTACGGGTTAGGATTAGGGGACGGCTGAGGGTCAGGCTTCGGGGAAGGGTTAGGGTTAGGCTTCGGGCTAGGGTTAGGGTTAGGGGACGGGGACGGTTTAGGGTCCAGGTGAGGGTACGACAACGCTCTAGGGGAAGCGTACGTGTGAGGGCGCGGGTTAGTGTCAGCGTACGGGTTAGGATTAGGGGACGGCTGAGGGTCAGGCTTCGGGGAAGGGTTAGGGTTAGGCTTCGGGCTAGGGTTAGGGTTAGGGGACGGGGACGGTTCAGGGTCCAGGTGAGGGTACGACAACACTCTAGGGGGAGCGTACGTGTGAGGGCGCGGGTTAGTGTCAGCGTACGGGTTAGGATTAGGGGACGGCTGAGGGTCAGGCTTCGGGGAAGGGTTAGGGTTAGGCTTCGGGCTAGGGTTAGGGTTAGGGGACGGGGACGGTTCAGGGTCCAGGTGAGGGTACGACAACGCTCTAGGGGGAGCGTACGTGTGAGGGCGCGGGTTAGTGTCAGCGTACGGGTTAGGATTAGGGGACGGCTGAGGGTCAGGCTTCGGGGAAGGGTTAGGGTTAGGCTTCGGGCTAGGGTTAGGGTTAGGGGACGGGGACGGTTCAGGGTCCAGGTGAGGGTACGACAACGCTCTAGGGGGAGCGTACGTGTGAGGGCGCGGGTTAGTGTCAGCGTACGGGTTAGGATTAGGGGACGGCTGAGGGTCAGGCTTCGGGGAAGGGTTAGGGTTAGGCTTCGGGCTAGGGTTAGGGTTAGGGGACGGGGACGGTTCAGGGTCCAGGTGAGGGTACGACAACGCTCTAGGGGGAGCGTACGTGTGAGGGCGCGGGTTAGTGTCAGCGTACGGGTTAGGATTAGGGGACGGCTGAGGGTCAGGCTTCGGGGAAGGGTTAGGGTTAGGGTTCGGGCTAGGGTTAGGGTTAGGGGACGGGGACGGTTTAGGGTCCAGGTGAGGGTACGACAACGCTCTAGGGGGAGCGTACGTGTGAGGGCGCGGGTTAGTGTCAGCGTACGGGTTAGGATTAGGGGACGGCTGAGGGTCAGGCTTCGGGGAAGGTTTAGGGTTAGGGTTCGGGCTAGGGTTAGGGTTAGGGGACGGGGACGGTTTAGGGTCCAGGTGAGGGTACGACAACGCTCTAGGGGGAGCGTACGTGTGAGGGCGCGGGTTAGTGTCAGCGTACGGGTTAGGATTAGGGGACGGCTGAGGGTCAGGCTTCGGGGAAGGGTTAGGGTTAGGTTTCGGGCTAGGGTTAGGGTTAGGGGACGGGGACGGTTTAGGGTCCAGGTGAGGGTACGACAACGCTCTAGGGGGAGCGTACGTGTGAGGGCGCGGGTTAGTGTCAGCGTACGGGTTAGGATTAGGGGACGGCTGAGGGTCAGGCTTCGGGGAAGGGTTAGGGTTAGGCTTCGGGCTAGGGTTAGGGTTAGGGGACGGGGACGGTTTAGGGTCCAGGTGAGGGTACGACAACGCTCTAGGGGGAGCGTACGTGTGAGGGCGCGGGTTAGTGTCAGCGTACGGGTTAGGATTAGGGGACGGCTGAGGGTCAGGCTTCGGGGAACGGTTAGGGTTAGGGTTCGGGCTAGGGTTAGGGTTAGGGGACGGGGACGGTTTAGGGTCCAGGTGAGGGTACGACAACGCTCTAGGGGGAGCGTACGTGTGAGGGCGTGGGTTAGTGTCAGCGTACGGGTTAGGATTAGGGGACGGCTGAGGGTCAGGCTTCGGGGAACGGTTAGGGTTAGGGTTCGGGCTAGGGTTAGGGTTAGGGGACGGGGACGGTTTAGGGTCCAGGTGAGGGTACGACAACGCTCTAGGGGGAGCGTACGTGTGAGGGCGTGGGTTAGTGTCAGCGTACGGGTTAGGATTAGGGGACGGCTGAGGGTCAGGCTTCGGGGAAGGGTTAGGGTTAGGCTTCGGGCTAGGGTTAGGGTTAGGGGACGGGGACGGTTTAGGGTCCAGGTGAGGGTACGACAACGCTCTAGGGGGAGCGTACGTGTGAGGGCGCGGGTTAGTGTCAGCGTACGGGTTAGGATTAGGGGACGACTGAGGGTCAGGCTTCGGGGAAGGGTTAGGGTTAGGCTTCGGGCTAGGGTTAGGGTTAGGGGACGGGGACGGTTTAGGGTCCAGGTGAGGGTACGACAACGCTCTAGGGGGAGCGTACGTGTGAGGGCGCGGGTTAGTGTCAGCGTACGGGTTAGGATTAGGGGACGGCTGAGGGTCAGGCTTCGGGGAAGGGTTAGGGTTAGGCTTCGGTCTAGGGTTAGGGTTAGGGGACGGGGACGGTTTAGGGTCCAGGTGAGGGTACGACAACGCTCTAGGGGGAGCGTACGTGTGAGGGCGCGGGTTAGTGTCAGCGTACGGGTTAGGATTAGGGGACGGCTGAGGGTCAGGCTTCGGGGAAGGGTTAGGGTTAGGGTTCGGGCTAGGGTTAGGGTTAGGGGACGGGGACGGTTTAGGGTCCAGGTGAGGGTACGACAACGCTCTAGGGGGAGCGTACGTGTGAGGGCGCGGGTTAGTGTCAGCGTACGGGTTAGGATTAGGGGACGGCTGAGGGTCAGGCTTCGGGGAAGGGTTAGGGTTAGGCTTCGGGCTAGGGTTAGGGTTAGGGGACGGGGACGGTTTAGGGTCCAGGTGAGGGTACGACAACGCTCTAGGGGAAGCGTACGTGTGAGGGCGCGGGTTAGTGTCAGCGTACGGGTTAGGATTAGGGGACGGCTGAGGGTCAGGCTTCGGGGAAGGGTTAGGGTTAGGCTTCGGGCTAGGGTTAGGGTTAGGGGACGGGGACGGTTCAGGGTCCAGGTGAGGGTACGACAACACTCTAGGGGGAGCGTACGTGTGAGGGCGCGGGTTAGTGTCAGCGTACGGGTTAGGATTAGGGGACGGCTGAGGGTCAGGCTTCGGGGAAGGGTTAGGGTTAGGCTTCGGGCTAGGGTTAGGGTTAGGGGACGGGGACGGTTCAGGGTCCAGGTGAGGGTACGACAACGCTCTAGGGGGAGCGTACGTGTGAGGGCGCGGGTTAGTGTCAGCGTACGGGTTAGGATTAGGGGACGGCTGAGGGTCAGGCTTCGGGGAAGGGTTAGGGTTAGGCTTCGGGCTAGGGTTAGGGTTAGGGGACGGGGACGGTTCAGGGTCCAGGTGAGGGTACGACAACGCTCTAGGGGGAGCGTACGTGTGAGGGCGCGGGTTAGTGTCAGCGTACGGGTTAGGATTAGGGGACGGCTGAGGGTCAGGCTTCGGGGAAGGGTTAGGGTTAGGCTTCGGGCTAGGGTTAGGGTTAGGGGACGGGGACGGTTCAGGGTCCAGGTGAGGGTACGACAACGCTCTAGGGGGAGCGTACGTGTGAGGGCGCGGGTTAGTGTCAGCGTACGGGTTAGGATTAGGGGACGGCTGAGGGTCAGGCTTCGGGGAAGGGTTAGGGTTAGGGTTCGGGCTAGGGTTAGGGTTAGGGGACGGGGACGGTTTAGGGTCCAGGTGAGGGTACGACAACGCTCTAGGGGGAGCGTACGTGTGAGGGCGCGGGTTAGTGTCAGCGTACGGGTTAGGATTAGGGGACGGCTGAGGGTCAGGCTTCGGGGAAGGTTTAGGGTTAGGGTTCGGGCTAGGGTTAGGGTTAGGGGACGGGGACGGTTTAGGGTCCAGGTGAGGGTACGACAACGCTCTAGGGGGAGCGTACGTGTGAGGGCGCGGGTTAGTGTCAGCGTACGGGTTAGGATTAGGGGACGGCTGAGGGTCAGGCTTCGGGGAAGGGTTAGGGTTAGGTTTCGGGCTAGGGTTAGGGTTAGGGGACGGGGACGGTTTAGGGTCCAGGTGAGGGTACGACAACGCTCTAGGGGGAGCGTACGTGTGAGGGCGCGGGTTAGTGTCAGCGTACGGGTTAGGATTAGGGGACGGCTGAGGGTCAGGCTTCGGGGAAGGGTTAGGGTTAGGCTTCGGGCTAGGGTTAGGGTTAGGGGACGGGGACGGTTTAGGGTCCAGGTGAGGGTACGACAACGCTCTAGGGGGAGCGTACGTGTGAGGGCGCGGGTTAGTGTCAGCGTACGGGTTAGGATTAGGGGACGGCTGAGGGTCAGGCTTCGGGGAAGGGTTAGGGTTAGGGTTCGGGCTAGGGTTAGGGTTAGGGGACTGGGACGGTTTAGGGTCCAGGTGAGGGTACGACAACGCTCTAGGGGGAGCGTACGTGTGAGGGCGCGGGTTAGTGTCAGCGTACGGGTTAGGATTAGGGGACGGCTGAGGGTCAGGCTTCGGGGAAGGGTTAGGGTTAGGCTTCGGGCTAGGGTTAGGGTTAGGGGACGGGGACGGTTTAGGGTCCAGTTGAGGGTACGACAACGCTCTAGGGGGAGCGTACGTGTGAGGGCGCGGGTTAGTGTCAGCGTACGGGTTAGGATTAGGGGACGGCTGAGGGTCAGGCTTCGGGGAAGGGTTAGGGTTAGGGTTCGGGCTAGGGTTAGGGTTAGGGGACGGGGACGGTTTAGGGTCCAGGTGAGAGTACGACAACGCTCTAGGGGGAGCGTACGTGTGAGGGCGCGGGTTAGTGTCAGCGTACGGGTTAGGATTAGGGGACGGCTGAGGGTCAGGCTTCGGGGAAGGGTTAGGGTTAGGGTTCGGGCTAGGGTTAGGGTTAGGGGACGGGGACGGTTTAGGGTCCAGGTGAGGGTACGACAACGCTCTAGGGGGAGCGTACGTGTGAGGGCGCGGGTTAGTGTCAGCGTACGGGTTAGGATTAGGGGACGGCTGAGGGTCAGGCTTCGGGGAAGGGTTAGGGTTAGGGTTCGGGCTAGGGTTAGGGTTAGGGGACGGGGACGGTTTAGGGTCCAGGTGAGGGTACGACAACGCTCTAGGGGGAGCGTACGTGTGAGGGCGCGGGTTAGTGTCAGCGTACGGGTTAGGATTAGGGGACGGCTGAGGGTCAGGCTTCGGGGAAGGGTTAGGGTTAGGGTTCGGGCTAGGGTTAGGGTTAGGGGACGGGGACGGTTTAGGGTCCAGGTGAGGGTACGACAACGCTCTAGGGGGAGCGTACGTGTGAGGGCGCGGGTTAGTGTCAGCGTACGGGTTAGGATTAGGGGACGGCTGAGGGTCAGGCTTCGGGGAAGGGTTAGGGTTAGGGTTCGGGCTAGGGTTAGGGTTAGGGGACGGGGACGGTTTAGGGTCCAGGTGAGGGTACGACAACGCTCTAGGGGGAGCGTACGTGTGAGGGCGCGGGTTAGTGTCAGCGTACGGGTTAGGATTAGGGGACGGCTGAGGGTCAGGCTTCGGGGAAGGGTTAGGGTTAGGGTTCGGGCTAGGGTTAGGGTTAGGGGACGGGGACGGTTTAGGGTCCAGGTGAGGGTACGACAACGCTCTAGGGGGAGCGTACGTGTGAGGGCGCGGGTTAGTGTCAGCGTACGGGTTAGGATTAGGGGACGGCTGAGGGTCAGGCTTCGGGGAAGGGTTAGGGTTAGGCTTCGGGCTAGGGTTAGGGTTAGGGGACGGGGACGGTTCAGGGTCCAGGTGAGGGTACGACAACGCTCTAGGGGGAGCGTACGTGTGAGGGTGCGGGTTAGTGTCAGCGTACGGGTTAGGATTAGGGGACGGCTGAGGGTCAGGATTCGGGGAAGGGTTAGGGTCAGGCTTCGGGCTAGGTTTAGGGTTAGGGGACGGGGACGGTTCAGGGTCCAGGTGAGGGTACCACAACGCTCTAGGGGGAGCGTACGTGTGAGGGCGCGGGTTAGTGTCAGCGTACGGGTTAGGATTAGGGGACGGCTGAGGGTCAGGCTTCGGGGAAGGGTTAGGGTTAGGCTTCGGGCTAGGGTTAGGGTTAGGGGACGGGGACGGTTCAGGGTCCAGGTGAGGGTACGACAACGCTCTAGGGGGAGCGTACGTGTGAGGGCGCGGGTTAGTGTCAGCGTACGGGTTAGGATTACGGGACGGCTGAGGGTCAGGCTTCGAGGAAGGGTTAGGGTTAGGGTTCGGGCTAGGGTTAGGGTTAGGGGACGGGGACGGTTCAGGGTCCATTTGAGGGTACGACAACGCTCTAGGGGGAGCGTACGTGTGAGGGCGCGGGTTAGTGTCAGCGTACGGGTTAGGATTAGGGGACGGCTGAGGGTCAGGCTTCGGGGAAGGTTTAGGGTTAGGGTTCGGGCTAGGGTTAGGGTTAGGGGACGGGGACGGTTTAGGGTCCAGGTGAGGGTACGACAACGCTCTAGGGGGCGCGTACGTGTGAGGGCGCGGGTTAGTGTCAGCGTACGGTTTATGATTAGGGGACGGCTGAGGGTCAGGCTTCGGGGAAGGGTTAGGGTTAGGGTTCGGGCTAGGGTTAGGGTTAGGGGACGGGGACGGTTTAGGGTCCAGGTGAGGGTACGACAACGCTCTAGGGGGAGCGTACGTGTGAGGGCGCGGGTTAGTGTCAGCGTACGGGTTAGGATTAGGGGACGGCTGAGGGTCAGGCTTCGGGGAAGGGTTAGGGTTAGGGTTCGGGCTAGGGTTAGGGTTAGGGGACGGGGACGGTTTAGGGTCCAGGTGAGGGTACGACAACGCTCTAGGGGGAGCGTACGTGTGAGGGCGCGGGTTAGTGTCAGCGTACGGGTTAGGATTAGGGGACGGCTGAGGGTCAGGCTTCGGGGAAGGTTTAGGGTTAGGGTTCGGGCTAGGGTTAGGGTTAGGGGACGGGGACGGTTTAGGGTCCAGGTGAGGGTACGACAACGCTCTAGGGGGAGCGTACGTGTGAGGGCGCGGGTTAGTGTCAGCGTACGGGTTAGGATTAGGGGATGGCTGAGGGTCAGGCTTCGGGGAAGGGTTAGGGTTAGGGTTCGGGCTAGGGTTAGGGTTAGGGGACGGGGACGGTTTAGGGTCCAGGTGAGGGTACGACAACGCTCTAGGGGGAGCGTACGTGTGAGGGCGCGGGTTAGTGTCAGCGTACGGGTTAGGATTAGGGGACGGCTGAGGGTCAGGCTTCGGGGAAGGGTTAGGGTTAGGCTTCAGGCTAGGGTTAGGGTTATGGGACGGGGACGGTTCAGGGTCCAGGTGAGGGTACGACAACGCTCTAGGGGGAGCGTACGTGTGAGGGTGCGGGTTAGTGTCAGCGTACGGGTTAGGATTAGGGGACGGCTGAGGGTCAGGCTTCGGGGAAGGGTTAGGGTCAGGCTTCGGGCTAGGGTTAGGGTTAGGGGACGGGGACGGTTCAGGGTCCAGGTGAGGGTACGACAACGCTCTAGGGGGAGCGTACGTGTGAGGGCGCGGGTTAGTGTCAGCGTACGGGTTAGGATTAGGGGACGGCTGAGGGTCAGGCTTCGGGGAAGGGTTAGGGTTAGGCTTCGGGCTAGGGTTAGGGTTAGGGGACGGGGACGGTTCAGGGTCCAGGTGAGGGTACGACAACGCTCTAGGGGGAGCGTACGTGTGAGGGCGCGGGTTAGTGTCAGCGTACGGGTAAGGATTACGGGACGGCTGAGGGTCAGGCTTCGGGGAAGGGTTAGGGTTAGGGTTCGGGCTAGGGTTAGGGTTAGGGGACGGGGACGGTTCAGGGTCCATTTGAGGGTACGACAACGCTCTAGGGGGAGCGTACGTGTGAGGGCGCGGGTTAGTGTCAGCGTACGGGTTAGGATTAGGGGACGGCTGAGGGTCAGGCTTCGGGGAAGGTTTAGGGTTAGGGTTCGGGCTAGGGTTAGGGTTAGGGTACGGGGACGGTTTAGGGTCCAGGTGAGGGTACGACAACGCTCTAGGGGGAGCGTACGTGTGAGGGCGCGGGTTAGTGTCAGCGTACGGTTTATGATTAGGGGACGGCTGAGGGTCAGGCTTCGGGGAAGGGTTAGCGTTAGGGTTCGGGCTAGGGTTAGGGTTAGGGGACGGGGACGGTTTAGGGTCCAGGTGAGGGTACGACAACGCTCTAGGGGGAGCGTACGTGTGAGGGCGCGGGTTAGTGTCAGCGTACGGGTTAGGATTAGGGGACGGCTGAGGGTCAGGCTTCGGGGCAGGGTTAGGGTTAGGGTTCGGGCTAGGGTTAGGGTTAGGGGACGGGGACGGTTTAGGGTCCAGGTGAGGGTACGACAACGCTCTAGGGGGAGCGTACGTGTGAGGGCGCGGGTTAGTGTCAGCGTACGGGTTAGGATTAGGGGACGGCTGAGGGTCAGGCTTCGGGGAAGGGTTAGGGTTAGGGTTCGGGCTAGGGTTAGGGTTAGGGGACGGGGACGGTTTAGGGTCCAGGTGAGGGTACGACAACGCTCTAGGGGGAGCGTACGTGTGAGGGCGCGGGTTAGTGTCAGCGTACGGGTTAGGATTAGGGGACGGCTGAGGGTCAGGCTTCGGGGAAGGGTTAGGGTTAGGCTTCGGGCTAGGGTTAGGGTTAGGGGACGGGGACGGTTTAGGGTCCAGGTGAGGGTACGACAACGCTCTAGGGGGAGCGTACGTGTGAGGGCGCGGGTTAGTGTCAGCGTACGGGTTAGGATTAGGGGACGGCTGAGGGTCAGGCTTCGGGGAAGGGTTAGGGTTAGGGTTCGGGCTAGGGTTAGGGTTAGGGGACGGGGACGGTTTAGGGTCCAGGTGAGGGTACGACAACGCTCTAGGGGGAGCGTACGTGTGAGGGCGTGGGTTAGTGTCAGCGTACGGGTTAGGATTAGGGGACGGCTGAGGGTCAGGCTTCGGGGAAGGGTTAGGGTTAGGGTTCTGGCTAGGGTTAGGGTTAGGGGACGGGGACGGTTTAGGGTCCAGGTGAGGGTACGACAACGCTCTAGGGGGAGCGTATGTGTGAGGGCGCGGGTTAGTGTCAGCGTACGGGTTAGGATTAGGGGACGGCTGAGGGTCAGGCTTCGGGGAAGGGTTAGGGTTAGGGTTCGTGCTAGGGTTAGGGTTAGGGGACGGGGACGGTTTAGGGTCCAGGTGAGGGTATGACAACGCTCTAGGGGGAGCGTACGTGTGAGGGCGCGGGTTAGTGTCAGCGTACGGGTTAGGATTAGGGGACGGCTGAGGGTCAGGCTTCGGGGAAGGGTTAGGGTTAGGCTTCGGGCTAGGGTTAGGGTTAGGGGACGGGGACGGTTCAGGGTCCAGGTGAGGGTACGACAACGCTCTAGGGGGAGCGTACGTGTGAGGGCGCGGGTTAGTGTCAGCGTACGGGTTAGGATTAGGGGACGGCTGAGGGTCAGGCTTCGGGGAAGTGTTAGGCTTAGGGTTCGGGCTAGGGTTAGGGTTAGGGGACGGGGACGGTTCAGGGTCCAGGTGAGGGTACGACAACGCTCTAGGGGGAGCGTACGTGTGAGGGTGCGGGTTAGTGTCAGCGTACGGGTTAGGATTAGGGGACGGCTGAGGGTCAGGCTTCGGGGAAGGGTTAGGGTTAGGCTTCGGGCTAGGGTTAGGGTTAGGGTACGGGGACGGTTCAGGGTCCAGGTGAGGGTACGACAACGCTCTAGGGGGAGCGTACGTGTGAGGGCGCGGGTTAGTGTCAGCGTACGGGTTAGGATTAGGGGACGGCTGAGGGTCAGGCTTCGGGGAAGGGTTAGGGTTAGGGTTCGGGCTAGGGTTAGGGTTAGGGGACGGGGACGGTTTAGGGTCCAGGTGAGGGTACGACAACGCTCTAGGGGGAGCGTACGTGTGAGGGCGCGGGTTAGTGTCAGCGTACGGGTTAGGATTAGGGGACGGCTGAGGGTCAGGCTTCGGGGAAGGGTTAGGGTTAGGCTTCGGGCTAGGGTTAGGGTTAGGGGACGGGGACGGTTTTGGGTCCAGGTGAGGGTACGACAACGCTCTAGGGGGAGCGTACGTGTGAGGGCGCGGGTTAGTGTCAGCGTACGGGTTAGGATTAGGGGACGGCTGAGGGTCAGGCTTCGGGGAAGGGTTAGGGTTAGGCTTCGGGCTAGGGTTAGGGTTAGGGGACGGGGACGGTTTAGGGTCCAGGTGAGGGTACGACAACGCTCTAGGGGGAGCGTACGTGTGAGGGCGCGGGTTAGTGTCAGCGTACGGGTTAGGATTAGGGGACGGCTGAGGGTCAGGCTTCGGGGAAGGGTTAGGGTTAGGCTTCGGGCTAGGGTTAGGGTTAGGGGACGGGGACGGTTCAGGGTCCAGGTGAGGGTACGACAACGCTCTAGGGGGAGCGTACGTGTGAGGGCGCGGGTTAGTGTCAGCGTACGGGTTAGGATTAGGGGACGGCTGAGGGTCAGGCTTCGGGGAAGCGTTAGGGTTAGGGTTCGGGCTAGGGTTAGGGTTAGGGGACGGGGACGGTTCAGGGTCCAGGTGAGGGTACGACAACGCTCTAGGGGGAGCGTACGTGTGAGGGTGCGGGTTAGTGTCAGCGTACGGGTTAGGATTAGGGGACGGCTGAGGGTCAGGCTTTGGGGAAGGGTTAGGGTTAGGCTTTGGGCTAGGGTTAGGGTTAGGGGACGGGGACGGTCCAGGGTCCAGGTGAGGGTACGACAACGCTCTAGGGGGAGCGTACGTGTGAGGGCGCGGGTTAGTGTCAGCGTACGGGTTAGGATTAGGGGACGGCTGAGGGTCAGGCTTCGGGGAAGGGTTAGGGTTAGGCTTCGGGCTAGGGTTAGGGTTAGGGGACGGGGACGGTTCAGGGTCCAGGTGAGGGTACGACAACGCTCTAGGGGGAGCGTACGTGTGAGGGCGCGGGTTAGTGTCAGCGTACGGGTTAGGATTAGGGGACGGCTGAGGGTCAGGCTTCGGGGAAGGGTTAGGGTTAGGGTTCGGGCTAGGGTTAGGGTTAGGGGACGGGGACGGTTCATGGTCCAGGTGAGGGTACGACAACGCTCTAGGGGGAGCGTACGTGTGAGGGCGCTGGTTAGTGTCAGCGTACGGGTTAGGATTAGGGGACGGCTGAGGGTCAGGCTTCGGGGAAGGGTTAGGGTTAGGCTTCGGGCTAGGGTTAGGGTTAGGGGACGGGGACGGTTCAGGGTCCAGGTGAGGGTACGACAACGCTCTAGGGGGAGCGTACGTGTGAGGGCGCGGGTTAGTGTCAGCGTAGGGGTTAGGATTAGGGGACGGCTGAGGGTCAGGCTTCGGGGAAGATTTAGGGTTAGGGTTCGGGCTAGGGTTAGGGTTAGGGGACGGGGACGGTTTAGGGTCCAGGTGAGGGTACGACAACGCTCTAGGGGGAGCGTACGTGTGAGGGCGCGGGTTAGTGTCAGCGTACGGGTTAGGATTAGGGGACGGCTGAGGGTCAGGCTTCGGGGAAGGGTTAGGGTTAGGCTTCGGGCTAGGGTTAGGGTTAGGGGACGGGGACGGTTTAGGGTCCAGGTGAGGGTACGACAACGCTCTAGGGGGAGCGTACGTGTGAGGGCGCGGGTTAGTGTCAGCGTACGGGTTAGGATTAGGGGACGGCTGAGGGTCAGGCTTCGGGGAAGGGTTAGGGTTAGGGGTCGGGCTAGGGTTAGGGTTAGGGGACGGGGACGGTTTAGGGTCCAGGTGAGGGTACAACAACGCTCTAGGGGGAGCGTACGTGTGAGGGCGCGGGTTAGTGTCAGCGTACGGGTTAGGATTAGGGGACGGCTGAGGGTCAGGCTTCGGGGAAGGGTTAGGGTTAGGGTTCGGGCTAGGGTTAGGGTTAGGGGACGGGGACGGTTTAGGGTCCAGGTGAGGGTACGACAACGCTCTAGGGGGAGCGTACGTGTGAGGGCGCGGGTTAGTGTCAGCGTACGGGTTAGGATTAGGGGACGGCTGAGGGTCAGGCTTCGGGGAAGGGTTAGGGTTAGGGTTCGGGCTAGGGTTAGGGTTAGGGGACGGGGACGGTTTAGGGTCCAGGTGAGGGTACGACAACGCTCTAGGGGGAGCGTACGTGTGAGGGCGCGGGTTAGTGTCAGCGTACGGGTTAGGATTAGGGGACGGCTGAGGGTCAGGCTTCGGGGAAGGTTTAGGGTTAGGGTTCGGGCTAGGGTTAGGGTTAGGGGACGGGGACGGTATAGGGTCCAGGTGAGGGTACGACAACGCTCTAGGGGGAGCGTACGTGTGAGGGCGCGGGTTAGTGTCAGCGTACGGGTTAGGATTACGGGACGGCTGAGGGTCAGGCTTCGGGGAAGGGTTAGGGTTAGGCTTCGGGCTAGGGTTAGTGTTAGGGGACGGGGACGGTTTAGGGTCCAGGTGAGGGTACGACAACGCTCTAGGGGGAGCGTACGTGTGAGGGCGCGGGTTAGTGTCAGCGTACGGGTTAGGATTAGGGGACGGCTGAGGGTCAGGCTTCGGGGAAGTGTTAGGGTTTGGGTTCGGGCTAGGGTTAGGGTTAGAGGACGGGGACGGTTTAGGGTCCAGGTGAGGGTACGACAACGCTCTAGGGGGAGCGTACGTGTGAGGGCGCGGGTTAGTGTCAGCGTACGGGTTAGGATTAGGGGACGGCTGAGGGTCAGGCTTCGGGGAAGGGTTAGGGTTAGGGTTCGGGCTAGGGTTAGGGTTAGGGGACGGGGACGGTTTAGGGTCCAGGTGAGGGTACGACAACGCTCTAGGGGGAGCGTACGTGTGAGGGCGCGGGTTAGTGTCAGCGTACGGGTTAGGATTAGGGGACGGCTGAGGGTCAGGCTTCGGGGAAGGGTTAGGGTTAGGGTTCGGGCTAGGGTTAGGGTTAGGGGACGGGGACGGTTTAGGGTCCAGGTGACGGTACGACAACGCTCTAGGGGGAGCGTACTTGTGAGGGCGCGGGTTAGTGTCAGCGTACGGGTTAGGATTAGGGGACGGCTGAGGGTCAGGCTTCGGGGAAGGGTTAGGGTTAGGCTTCGGGCTAGGGTTAGGGTTAGGGGACGGGGACGGTTTAGGGTCCAGGTGAGGGTACGACAACGCTCTAGGGGGAGCGTACGTGTGAGGGCGCGGGTTAGTGTCAGCGTACGGGTTAGGATTAGGGGACGGCTGAGGGTCAGGCTTCGGGGAAGGGTTAGGGTTAGGGTTCGGGCTAGGGTTAGGGTTAGGGGACGGGGACGGTTTAGGGTCCAGGTGAGGGTACGACAACGCTCTAGGGGGAGCGTACGTGTGAGGGCGCGGGTTAGTGTCAGCGTACGGGTTAGGATTAGGGGACGGCTGAGGGTCAGGCTTCGGGGAAGGGTTAGGGTTAGGGTTCGGGCTAGGGTTAGGGTTAGGGGACGGGGACGGTTTAGGGTCCAGGTGAGGGTACGACAACGCTCTAGGGGGAGCGTACGTGTGAGGGCGCGGGTTAGTGTCAGCGTACGGGTTAGGATTAGGGGACGGCTGAGGGTCAGGCTTCGGGGAACGGTTAGGGTTAGGGTTCGGGCTAGGGTTAGGGTTAGGGGACGGGGACGGTTTAGGGTCCAGGTGAGGGTACGACAACGCTCTAGGGGGAGCGTACGTGTGAGGGCGTGGGTTAGTGTCAGCGTACGGGTTAGGATTAGGGGACGGCTGAGGGTCAGGCTTCGGGGAAGGGTTAGGGTTAAGCTTCGGGCTAGGGTTAGGGTTAGGGGACGGGGACGGTTTAGGGTCCAGGTGAGGGTACGACAACGCTCTAGGGGGAGCGTACGTGTGAGGGCGCGGGTTAGTGTCAGCGTACGGGTTAGGATTAGGGGACGGCTGAGGGTCAGGCTTCGGGGAAGGGTTAGGGTTAGGCTTCGGGCTAGGGTTAGGGTTAGGGGACGGGGACGGTTTAGGGTCCAGGTGAGGGTACGACAACGCTCTAGGGGGAGCGTACGTGTGAGGGCGCGGGTTAGTGTCAGCGTACGGGTTAGGATTAGGGGACGGCTGAGGGTCAGGCTTCGGGGAAGGGTTAGGGTTAGGCTTCGGGCTAGGGTTAGGGTTAGGGGACGGGGACGGTTTAGGGTCCAGGTGAGGGTACGACAACGCTCTAGGGGGAGCGTACGTGTGAGGGCGCGGGTTAGTGTCAGCGTACGGGTTAGGATTAGGGGACGGCTGAGGGTCAGGCTTCGGGGAAGGGTTAGGGTTAGGGTTCGGGCTAGGGTTAGGGTTAGGGGACGGGGACGGTTTAGGGTCCAGGTGAGGGTACGACAACGCTCTAGGGGGAGCGTACGTGTGAGGGCGCGGGTTAGTGTCAGCGTACGGGTTAGGATTAGGGGACGGCTGAGGGTCAGGCTTCGGGGAAGGGTTAGGGTTAGGCTTCGGGCTAGGGTTAGGGTTAGGGGACGGGGACGGTTTAGGGTCCAGGTGAGGGTACGACAACGCTCTAGGGGAAGCGTACGTGTGAGGGCACGGGTTAGTGTCAGCGTACGGGTTAGGATTAGGGGACGGCTGAGGGTCAGGCTTCGGGGAAGGGTTAGGGTTAGGCTTCGGGCTAGGGTTAGGGTTAGGGGACGGGGACGGTTCAGGGTCCAGGTGAGGGTACGACAACGCTCTAGGGGGAGCGTACGTGTGAGGGCGCGGGTTAGTGTCAGCGTACGGGTTAGGATTAGGGGACGGCTGAGGGTCAGGCTTCGGGGAAGGGTTAGGGTTAGGCTTCGGGCTAGGGTTAGGGTTAGGGGACGGGGACGGTTCAGGGTCCAGGTGAGGGTACGACAACGCTCTAGGGGGAGCGTACGTGTGAGGGCGCGGGTTAGTGTCAGCGTACGGGTTAGGATTAGGGGACGGCTGAGGGTCAGGCTTCGGGGAAGGGTTAGGGTTAGGCTTCGGGCTAGGGTTAGGGTTAGGGGACGGGGACGGTTCAGGGTCCAGGTGAGGGTACGACAACGCTCTAGGGGGAGCGTACGTGTGAGGGCGCGGGTTAGTGTCAGCGTACGGGTTAGGATTAGGGGACGGCTGAGGGTCAGGCTTCGGGGAAGGGTTAGGGTTAGGGTTCGGGCTAGGGTTAGGGTTAGGGGACGGGGACGGTTTAGGGTCCAGGTGAGGGTACGACAACGCTCTAGGGGGAGCGTACGTGTGAGGGCGCGGGTTAGTGTCAGCGTACGGGTTAGGATTAGGGGACGGCTGAGGGTCAGGCTTCGGGGAACGGTTAGGGTTAGGGTTCGGGCTAGGGTTAGGGTTAGGGGACGGGGACGGTTTAGGGTCCAGGTGAGGGTACGACAACGCTCTAGGGGGAGCGTACGTGTGAGGGCGTGGGTTAGTGTCAGCGTACGGGTTAGGATTAGGGGACGGCTGAGGGTCAGGCTTCGGGGAAGGGTTAGGGTTAAGCTTCGGGCTAGGGTTAGGGTTAGGGGACGGGGACGGTTTAGGGTCCAGGTGAGGGTACGACAACGCTCTAGGGGGAGCGTACGTGTGAGGGCGCGGGTTAGTGTCAGCGTACGGGTTAGGATTAGGGGACGGCTGAGGGTCAGGCTTCGGGGAAGGGTTAGGGTTAGGCTTCGGGCTAGGGTTAGGGTTAGGGGACGGGGACGGTTTAGGGTCCAGGTGAGGGTACGACAACACTCTAGGGGGAGCGTACGTGTGAGGGCGCGGGTTAGTGTCAGCGTACGGGTTAGGATTAGGGGACGGCTGAGGGTCAGGCTTCGGGGAAGGGTTAGGGTTAGGCTTCGGGCTAGGGTTAGGGTTAGGGGACGGGGACGGTTTAGGGTCCAGGTGAGGGTACGACAACGCTCTAGGGGGAGCGTACGTGTGAGGGCGCGGGTTAGTGTCAGCGTACGGGTTAGGATTAGGGGACGGCTGAGGGTCAGGCTTCGGGGAAGGGTTAGGGTTAGGGTTCGGGCTAGGGTTAGGGTTAGGGGACGGGGACGGTTTAGGGTCCAGGTGAGGGTACGACAACGCTCTAGGGGGAGCGTACGTGTGAGGGCGCGGGTTAGTGTCAGCGTACGGGTTAGGATTAGGGGACGGCTGAGGGTCAGGCTTCGGGGAAGGGTTAGGGTTAGGCTTCGGGCTAGGGTTAGGGTTAGGGGACGGGGACGGTTTAGGGTCCAGGTGAGGGTACGACAACGCTCTAGGGGAAGCGTACGTGTGAGGGCGCGGGTTAGTGTCAGCGTACGGGTTAGGATTAGGGGACGGCTGAGGGTCAGGCTTCGGGGAAGGGTTAGGGTTAGGCTTCGGGCTAGGGTTAGGGTTAGGGGACGGGGACGGTTCAGGGTCCAGGTGAGGGTACGACAACGCTCTAGGGGGAGCGTACGTGTGAGGGCGCGGGTTAGTGTCAGCGTACGGGTTAGGATTAGGGGACGGCTGAGGGTCAGGCTTCGGGGAAGGGTTAGGGTTAGGCTTCGGGCTAGGGTTAGGGTTAGGGGACGGGGACGGTTCAGGGTCCAGGTGAGGGTACGACAACGCTCTAGGGGGAGCGTACGTGTGAGGGCGCGGGTTAGTGTCAGCGTACGGGTTAGGATTAGGGGACGGCTGAGGGTCAGGCTTCGGGGAAGGGTTAGGGTTAGGCTTCGGGCTAGGGTTAGGGTTAGGGGACGGGGACGGTTCAGGGTCCAGGTGAGGGTACGACAACGCTCTAGGGGGAGCGTACGTGTGAGGGCGCGGGTTAGTGTCAGCGTACGGGTTAGGATTAGGGGACGGCTGAGGGTCAGGCTTCGGGGAAGGGTTAGGGTTAGGCTTCGGGCTAGGGTTAGGGTTAGGGGACGGGGACGGTTCAGGGTCCAGGTGAGGGTACGACAACGCTCTAGGGGGAGCGTACGTGTGAGGGCGCGGGTTAGTGTCAGCGTACGGGTTAGGATTAGGGGACGGCTGAGGGTCAGGCTTCGGGGAAGGGTTAGGGTTAGGGTTCGGGCTAGGGTTAGGGTTAGGGGACGGGGACGGTTTAGGGTCCAGGTGAGGGTACGACAACGCTCTAGGGGGAGCGTACGTGTGAGGGCGCGGGTTAGTGTCAGCGTACGGGTTAGGATTAGGGGACGGCTGAGGGTCAGGCTTCGGGGAAGGTTTAGGGTTAGGGTTCGGGCTAGGGTTAGGGTTAGGGGACGGGGACGGTTTAGTGTCCAGGTGAGGGTACGACAACGCTCTAGGGGGAGCGTACGTGTGAGGGCGCGGGTTAGTGTCAGCGTACGGGTTAGGATTAGGGGACGGCTGAGGGTCAGGCTTCGGGGAAGGGTTAGGGTTAGGCTTCGGGCTAGGGTTAGGGTTAGGGGACGGGGACGGTTTAGGGTCCAGGTGAGGGTACGACAACGCTCTAGGGGGAGCGTACGTGTGAGGGCGCGGGTTAGTGTCAGCGTACGGGTTAGGATTAGGGGACGGCTGAGGGTCAGGCTTCGGGGAAGGGTTAGGGTTAGGCTTCGGGCTAGGGTTAGGGTTAGGGGACAGGGACGGTTTAGGGTCCAGATGAGGGTACGACAACGCTCTAGGGGGAGCGTACGTGTGAGGGCGTGGGTTAGTGTCAGCGTACGGGTTAGGATTAGGGGACGGCTGAGGGTCAGGCTTCGGGGAAGGGTTAGGGTTAGGGTTCGGGCTAGGGTTAGGGTTAGGGGACGGGGACGGTTCAGGGTCCAGGTGAGGGTACGACAACGTTCTAGGGGGAGCGTACGTGTGAGGGCGCGGGTTAGTGTCAGCGTACGGGTTAGGATTAGGGGACGGCTGAGGGTCAGGCTTCGGGGAAGGGTTAGGGTTAGGGTTCGGGCTAGGGTTAGGGTTAGGGGACGGGGACGGTTTAGGGTCCAGGTGAGGGTACGACAACGCTCTGGGGGAGCGTACGTGTGGGGGCGCGGGTTAGTGTCAGCGTACGGGTTAGGATTAGGGGACGGCTGAGGGTCAGGCTTCGGGGAAGGGTTAGGGTTAGGGTTCGGGCTAGGGTTAGGGTTAGGGGACGGGGACGGTTTAGGGTCCAGGTGAGGGTACGACAACGCTCTGGGGGAGCGTACGTGTGGGGGCGCGGGTTAGTGTCAGCGTACGGGTTAGGATTAGGGGACGGCTGAGGGTCAGGCTTCAGGGAAGGGTTAGGGTTAGGGTTCGGGCTAGGGTTAGGGTTAGGGGACGGGGACGGTTTAGGGTCCAGGTGAGGGTACGACAACGCTCTAGGGGGAGCGTACGTGTGAGGGCGCGGGTTAGTGTCAGCGTACGGGTTAGGATTACGGGACGGCTGAGGGTCAGGCTTCGGGGAAGGGTTAGGGTTAGGCTTCGGGCTAGGGTTAGTGTTAGGGGACGGGGACGGTTTAGGGTCCAGGTGAGGGTACGACAACGCTCTAAGGGGAGCGTACGTGTGAGGGCGCGGGTTAGTGTCAGCGTACGGGTTAGGATTAGGGGACGGCTGAGGGTCAGGCTTCGGGGAAGGGTTAGGGTTAGGGTTCGGGCTAGGGTTAGGGTTAGAGGACGGGGACGGTTTAGGGTCCAGGTGAGGGTACGACAACGCTCTAGGGGGAGCGTACGTGTGAGGGCGCGGGTTAGTGTCAGCGTACGGGTTAGGATTAGGGGACGGCTGAGGGTCAGGCTTCGGGGAAGGGTTAGGGTTAGGGTTCGGGCTAGGGTTAGGGTTAGGGGACGGGGACGGTTTAGGGTCCAGGTGAGGGTACGACAACGCTCTAGGGGGAGCGTACGTGTGAGGGCGCGGGTTAGTGTCAGCGTACGGGTTAGGATTAGGGGACGGCTGAGGGTCAGGCTTCGGGGAAGTGTTAGGGTTAGGGTTCGGGCTAGGGTTAGGGTTAGGGGACGGGGACGGTTTAGGGTCCAGGTGACGGTACGACAACGCTCTAGGGGGAGCGTACTTGTGAGGGCGCGGGTTAGTGTCAGCGTACGGGTTAGGATTAGGGGACGGCTGAGGGTCAGGCTTCGGGGAAGGGTTAGGGTTAGGCTTCGGGCTAGGGTTAGGGTTAGGGGACGGGGACGGTTTAGGGTCCAGGTGAGGGTACGACAACGCTCTAGGGGGAGCGTACGTGTGAGGGCGCGGGTTAGTGTCAGCGTACGGGTTAGGATTAGGGGACGGCTGAGGGTCAGGCTTCGGGGAAGGGTTAGGGTTAGGGTTCGGGCTAGGGTTAGGGTTAGGGGACGGGGACGGTTTAGGGTCCAGGTGAGGGTACGACAACGCTCTAGGGGGAGCGTACGTGTGAGGGCGCGGGTTAGTGTCAGCGTACGGGTTAGGATTAGGGGACGGCTGAGGGTCAGGCTTCGGGGAAGGGTTAGGGTTAGGGTTCGGGCTAGGGTTAGGGTTAGGGGACGGGGACGGTTCAGGGTCCAGGTGAGGGTACGACAACGCTCTAGGGGGAGCGTACGTGTGAGGGCGCGGGTTAGTGTCAGCGTACGGGTTAGGATTAGGGGACGGCTGAGGGTCAGGCTTCGGGGAAGGGTTAGGGTTAGGGTTCGGGCTAGGGTTAGGGTTAGGGGACGGGGACGGTTTAGGGTCCAGGTGAGGGTACGACAACGCTCTAGGGGGAGCGTACGTGTGAGGGCGCGGGTTAGTGTCAGCGTACGGGTTAGGATTAGGGGACGGCTGAGGGTCAGGCTTCGGGGAAGGGTTAGGGTTAGGCTTCGGGCTAGGGTTAGGGTTAGGGGACGGGGACGGTTTAGGGTCCAGGTGAGGGTACGATAACGCTCTAGGGGGAGCGTACGTGTGAGGGCGCGGGTTAGTGTCAGCGTACGGGTTAGGATTAGGGGACGGCTGAGGGTCAGGCTTCGGGGAAGGGTTAGGGTTAGGGTTCGGGCTAGGGTTAGGGTTAGGGGACGGGGACGGTTTAGGGTCCAGGTGAGGGTACGACAACGCTCTAGGGGGAGCGTACGTGTGAGGGCGCGGGTTAGTGTCAGCGTACGGGTTAGGATTAGGGGACGGCTGAGGGTCAGGCTTCGGGGAAGGGTTAGGGTTAGGCTTCGGGCTAGGGTTAGGGTTAGGGGACGGGGATGGTTTAGGGTCCAGGTGAGGGTACGACAACGCTCTAGGGGGAGCGTACGTGTGAGGGCGCGGGTTAGTGTCAGCGTACGGGTTAGGATTAGGGGACGGCTGAGGGTCAGGCTTCGGGGAAGGGTTAGGGTTAGGCTTCGGGCTAGGGTTAGGGTTAGGGGACGGGGACAGTTTAGGGTCCAGGTGAGGGTACGACAACGCTCTAGGGGAAGCGTACGTGTGAGGGCGCGGGTTAGTGTCAGCGTACGGGTTAGGATTAGGGGACGGCTGAGGGTCAGGCTTCGGGGAAGGGTTAGGGTTAGGCTTCGGGCTAGGGTTAGGGTTAGGGGACGGGGACGGTTTAGGGTCCAGGTGAGGGTACGACAACGCTCTAGGGGGAGCGTACGTGTGAGGGCGCGGGTTAGTGTCAGCGTACGGGTTAGGATTAGGGGACGGCTGAGGGTCAGGCTTCGGGGAAGGGTTAGGGTTAGGCTTCGGGCTAGGGTTAGGGTTAGGGGACGGGGACGTTTCAGGGTCCAGGTGAGGGTACGACAACGCTCTAGGGGGAGCGTACGTGTGAGGGCGCGGGTTAGTGTCAGCGTACGGGTTAGGATTAGGGGACGGCTGAGGGTCAGGCTTCGGGGAAGGGTTAGGGTTAGGCTTCGGGCTAGGGTTAGGGTTAGGGGACGGGGACGGTTCAGGGTCCAGGTGAGGGTACGACAACGCTCTAGGGGGAGCGTACGTGTGAGGGCGCGGGTTAGTGTCAGCGTACGGGTTAGGATTAGGGGACGGCTGAGGGTCAGGCTTCGGGGAAGGGTTAGGGTTAGGGTTCGGGCTAGGGTTAGGGTTAGGGGACGGGGACGGTTCAGGGTCCAGGTGAGGGTACGACAACGCTCTAGGGGGAGCGTACGTGTGAGGGCGTGGGTTAGTGTCAGCGTACGGGTTAGGATTAGGGGACGGCTGAGGGTCAGGCTTCGGGGAAGGGTTAGGGTTAGGGTTCGGGCTAGGGTTAGGGTTAGGGGACGGGGACGGTTTAGGGTCCAGGTGAGGGTACGACAACGCTCTAGGGGGAGCGTACGTGTGAGGGCGCGGGTTAGTGTCAGCGTACGGGTTAGGATTAGGGGACGGCTGAGGGTCAGGCTTCGGGGAAGTGTTAGGGTTAGGCTTCGGGCTAGGGTTAGGGTTAGGGGACGGGGACGGTTTAGGGTCCAGGTGAGGGTACGACAACGCTCTAGGGGGAGCGTACGTGTGAGGGCACGGGTTAGTGTCAGCGTACGGGTTAGGATTAGGGGACGGCTGAGGGTCAGGCTTCGGGGAAGGGTTAGGGTTAGGCTTCGGGCTAGGGTTAGGGTTAGGGGACGGGGACGGTTTAGGGTCCAGGTGAGGGTACGACAACGCTCTAGGGGGAGCGTACGTGTGAGGGCGTGGGTTAGTGTCAGCGTACGGGTTAGGATTGGGGGACGGCTGAGGGTCAGGCTTCGGGGAAGGGTTAGGGTTAGGGTTCGGGCTAGGGTTAGGGTTAGGGGATGGGGACGGTTCAGGGTCCAGGTGAGGGTACGACAACGCTCTAGGGGGAGCGTACGTGTGAGGGCACGGGTTATTGTCAGCGTACGGGTTAGGATTAGGGGACGGCTGAGGGTCAGGCTTCGGGGAAGGGTTAGGGTTAGGGTTCGGGCTAGGGTTAGGGTTAGGGGACGGGGACGGTTTAGGGTCCAGGTGAGGGTACGACAACGCTCTGGGGGAGCGTACGTGTGGGGGCGCGGGTTAGTGTCAGCGTACGGGTTAGGATTAGGGGACGGCTGAGGGTCAGGCTTCGGGGAAGGGTTAGGGTTAGGGTTCGGGCTAGGGTTAGGGTTAGGGGACGGGGACGGTTTAGGGTCCAGGTGAGGGTACGACAACGCTCTAGGGGGAGCGTACGTGTGAGGGCGCGGGTTAGTGTCAGCGTACGGGTTAGGATTAGGGGACGGGTGAGGGTCAGGCTTCGGGGAAGGGTTAGGGTTAGGGTTCGGGCTAGGGTTAGGGTTAGGGGACGGGGACGGTTCAGGGTCCAGGTGAGGGTACGACAACGCTCTAGGGGGAGCGTACGTGTGAGGGCGCGGGTTAGTGTCAGCGTACGGGTTAGGATTAGGGGACGGCTGAGGGTCAGGCTTCGGGGAAGGGTTAGGGTTAGGGTTCGGGCTAGGGTTAGGGTTAGGGGACGGGGACGGTTCAGGGTCCAGGTGAGGGTACGACAACGCTCTAGGGGGAGCGTACGTGTGAGGGCGCGGGTTAGTGTCAGCGTACGGGTTAGGATTAGGGGACGGCTGAGGGTCAGGCTTCGGGGAAGGGTTAGGGTTAGGGTTCGGGCTAGGGTTAGGGTTAGGGGACGGGGACGGTTCAGGGTCCAGGTGAGGGTACGACAACGCTCTAGGGGGAGCGTACGTGTGAGGGCGCGGGTTAGTGTCAGCGTACGGGTTAGGATTAGGGGACGGCTGAGGGTCAGGCTTCGGGGAAGGGTTAGGGTTAGGGTTCGGGCTAGGGTTAGGGTTAGGGGACGGGGACGGTTTAGGGTCCAGGTGAGGGTACGACAACGCTCTAGGGGGAGCGTACGTGTGAGGGCGCGGGTTAGTGTCAGCGTACGGGTTAGGATTAGGGGACGGCTGAGGGTCAGGCTTCGGGGAAGGGTTAG
Organism: Globicephala melas; assembly: GCF_963455315.2. Classification (NCBI taxonomy): domain Eukaryota; kingdom Metazoa; phylum Chordata; class Mammalia; order Artiodactyla; family Delphinidae; genus Globicephala; species Globicephala melas. Next base: position 69,775 of record NW_027207670.1, on the reverse strand, counting down.
GGTTAGGGTTCGGGCTAGGGTTAGGGTTAGGGGACGGGGACGGTTTAGGGTCCAGGTGAGGGTACGACAACGTTCTAGGGGGAGCGTACGTGTGAGGGCGCGGGTTAGTGTCAGCGTACGGGTTAGGATTAGGGGACGGCTGAGGGTCAGGCTTCGGGGAAGGGTTAGGGTTAGGGTTCGGGCTAGGGTTAGGGTTAGGGGACGGGGACGGTTTAGGGTCCAGGTGAGGGTACGACAACGCTCTAGGGGGAGCGTACGTGTGAGGGCGCGGGTTAGTGTCAGCGTACGGGTTAGGATTAGGGGACGGCTGAGGGTCAGGCTTCGGGGAAGGGTTAGGGTTAGGGTTCGGGCTAGGGTTAGGGTTAGGGGTCGGGGACGGTTTAGGGTCCAGGTGAGGGTACGACAACGCTCTAGGGGGAGCGTACGTGTGAGGGCGCGGGTTAGTGTCAGCGTACGGGTTAGGATTAGGGGACGGCTGAGGGTCAGGCTTCGGGGAAGGGTTAGGGTTAGGGTTCGGGCTAGGGTTAGGGTTAGGGGACGGGGACGGTTTAGGGTCCAGGTGAGGGTACGACAACGCTCTAGGGGGAGCGTACGTGTGAGGGCGCGGGTTAGTGTCAGCGTACGGGTTAGGATTAGGGGACGGCTGAGGGTCAGGCTTCGGGGAAGGGTTAGGGTTAGGGTTCGGGCTAGGGTTAAGGTTAGGGGACGGGGACGGTTTAGGGTCCAGGTGAGAGTACGACAACGCTCTAGGGGGAGCGTACGTGTGAGGGCGCGGGTTAGTGTCAGCGTACGGGTTAGGATTAGGGGACGGCTGAGGGTCAGGCTTCGGGGAAGGGTTAGGGTTAGGGTTCGGGCTAGGGTTAGGGTTAGGGGACGGGGACGGTTTAGGGTCCAGGTGAGGGTACGACAACGCTCTAGGGGGAGCGTACGTGTGAGGGCGCGGGTTAGTGTCAGCGTACGGGTTAGGATTAGGGGACGGCTGAGGGTCAGGCTTCGGGGAAGGGTTAGGGTTAGGGTTCGGGCTAGGGTTAGGGTTAGGGGACGGGGACGGTTTAGGGTCCAGGTGAGGGTACGACAACGCTCTAGGGGGAGCGTACGTGTGAGGGCGCGGGTTAGTGTCAGCGTACGGGTTAGGATTAGGGGACGGCTGAGGGTCAGGCTTCGGGGAAGGGTTAGGGTTAGGGTTCGGGCTAGGGTTAGGGTTAGGGGACGGGGACGGTTTAGGGTCCAGGTGAGGGTACGACAACGCTCTAGGGGGAGCGTACGTGTGAGGGCGCGGGTTAGTGTCAGCGTACGGGTTAGGATTAGGGGACGGCTGAGGGTCAGGCTTCGGGGAAGGGTTAGGGTTAGGGTTCGGGCTAGGGTTAGGGTTAGGGGACGGGGACGGTTTAGGGTCCAGGTGAGGGTACGACAACGCTCTAGGGGGAGCGTACGTGTGAGGGCGCGGGTTAGTGTCAGCGTACGGGTTAGGATTAGGGGACGGCTGAGGGTCAGGCTTCGGGGAAGGTTTAGGGTTAGGGTTCGGGCTAGGGTTAGGGTTAGGGGTCGGGGACGGTATAGGGTCCAGGTGAGGGTACGACAACGCTCTAGGGGGAGCGTACGTGTGAGGGCGCGGGTTAGTGTCAGCGTACGGGTTAGGATTACGGGACGGCTGAGGGTCAGGCTTCGGGGAAGGGTTAGGGTTAGGCTTCGGGCTAGGGTTAGTGTTAGGGGACGGGGACGGTTTAGGGTCCAGGTGAGAGTACGACAACGCTCTAGGGGGAGCGTACGTGTGAGGGCGCGGGTTAGTGTCAGCGTACGGGTTAGGATTAGGGGACGGCTGAGGGTCAGGCTTCGGGGAAGGGTTAGGGTTAGGGTTCGGGCTAGGGTTAGGGTTAGGGGACGGGGACGGTTTAGGGTCCAGGTGAGGGTACGACAACGCTCTAGGGGGAGCGTACGTGTGAGGGCGCGGGTTAGTGTCAGCGTACGGGTTAGGATTAGGGGACGGCTGAGGGTCAGGCTTCGGGGAAGGGTTAGGGTTAGGGTTCGGGCTAGGGTTAGGGTTAGGGGACGGGGACGGTTTAGGGTCCAGGTGAGGGTACGACAACGCTCTAGGGGGAGCGTACGTGTGAGGGCGCGGGTTAGTGTCAGCGTACGGGTTAGGATTAGGGGACGGCTGAGGGTCAGGCTTCGGGGAAGGGTTAGGGTTAGGGTTCGGGCTAGGGTTAGGGTTAGGGGACGGGGACGGTTTAGGGTCCAGGTGAGGGTACGACAACGCTCTAGGGGGAGCGTACGTGTGAGGGCGCGGGTTAGTGTCAGCGTACGGGTTAGGATTAGGGGACGGCTGAGGGTCAGGCTTTGGGGAAGGGTTAGGGTTAGGGTTCGGGCTAGGGTTAGGGTTAGGGGACGGGGACGGTTTAGGGTCCAGGTGAGGGTACGACAACGCTCTAGGGGGAGCGTACGTGTGAGGGCGCGGGTTAGTGTCAGCGTACGGGTTAGGATTAGGGGACGGCTGAGGGTCAGGCTTCGGGGAAGGTTTAGGGTTAGGGTTCGGGCTAGGGTTAGGGTTAGGGGTCGGGGACGGTATAGGGTCCAGGTGAGGGTACGACAACGCTCTAGGGGGAGCGTACGTGTGAGGGCGCGGGTTAGTGTCAGCGTACGGGTTAGGATTACGGGACGGCTGAGGGTCAGGCTTCGGGGAAGGGTTAGGGTTAGGCTTCGGGCTAGGGTTAGTGTTAGGGGACGGGGACGGTTTAGGGTCCAGGTGAGGGTACGACAACGCTCTAGGGGGAGCGTACGTGTGAGGGCGCGGGTTAGTGTCAGCGTACGGGTTAGGATTAGGGGACGGCTGAGGGTCAGGCTTCGGGGAAGTGTTAGGGTTTGGGTTCGGGCTAGGGTTAGGGTTAGAGGACGGGGACGGTTTAGGGTCCAGGTGAGGGTACGACAACGCTCTAGGGGGAGCGTACGTGTGAGGGCGCGGGTTAGTGTCAGCGTACGGGTTAGGATTAGGGGACGGCTGAGGGTCAGGCTTCGGGGAAGGGTTAGGGTTAGGGTTCGGGCTAGGGTTAGGGTTAGGGGACGGGGACGGTTTAGGGTCCAGGTGAGGGTACGACAACGCTCTAGGGGGAGCGTACGTGTGAGGGCGCGGGTTAGTGTCAGCGTACGGGTTAGGATTAGGGGACGGCTGAGGGTCAGGCTTCGGGGAAGGGTTAGGGTTAGGGTTCGGGCTAGGGTTAGGGTTAGGGGACGGGGACGGTTTAGGGTTCAGGTGACGGTACGACAACGCTCTAGGGGGAGCGTACTTGTGAGGGCGCGGGTTAGTGTCAGCGTACGGGTTAGGATTAGGGGACGGCTGAGGGTCAGGCTTCGGGGAAGGGTTAGGGTTAGGCTTCGGGCTAGGGTTAGGGTTAGGGGACGGGGACGGTTTAGGGTCCAGGTGAGGGTACGACAACGCTCTAGGGGGAGCGTACGTGTGAGGGCGCGGGTTAGTGTCAGCGTACGGGTTAGGATTAGGGGACGGCTGAGGGTCAGGCTTCGGGGAAGGGTTAGGGTTAGGGTTCGGGCTAGGGTTAGGGTTAGGGGACGGGGACGGTTTAGGGTCCAGGTGAGGGTACGACAACGCTCTAGGGGGAGCGTACGTGTGAGGGCGCGGGTTAGTGTCAGCGTACGGGTTAGGATTAGGGGACGGCTGAGGGTCAGGCTTCGGGGAAGGGTTAGGGTTAGGGTTCGGGCTAGGGTTAGGGTTAGGGGACGGGGACGGTTTAGGGTCCAGGTGAGGGTACGACAACGCTCTAGTGGGAGCGTACGTGTGAGGTCGCGGGTTAGTGTCAGCGTACGGGTTAGGATTAGGGGACGGCTGAGGGTCAGGCTTCGGGGAACGGTTAGGGTTAGGGTTCGGGCTAGGGTTAGGGTTAGGGGACGGGGACGGTTTAGGGTCCAGGTGAGGGTACGACAACGCTCTAGGGGGAGCGTACGTGTGAGGGCGTGGGTTAGTGTCAGCGTACGGGTTAGGATTAGGGGACGGCTGAGGGTCAGGCTTCGGGGAAGGGTTAGGGTTAGGCTTCGGGCTAGGGTTAGGGTTAGGGGACGGGGACGGTTTAGGGTCCAGGTGAGGGTACGACAACGCTCTAGGGGGAGCGTACGTGTGAGGGCGCGGGTTAGTGTCAGCGTACGGGTTAGGATTAGGGGACGACTGAGGGTCAGGCTTCGGGGAAGGGTTAGGGTTAGGCTTCGGGCTAGGGTTAGGGTTAGGGGACGGGGACGGTTTAGGGTCCAGGTGAGGGTACGACAACGCTCTAGGGGGAGCGTACGTGTGAGGGCGCGGGTTAGTGTCAGCGTACGGGTTAGGATTAGGGGACGGCTGAGGGTCAGGCTTCGGGGAAGGGTTAGGGTTAGGCTTCGGTCTAGGGTTAGGGTTAGGGGACGGGGACGGTTTAGGGTCCAGGTGAGGGTACGACAACGCTCTAGGGGGAGCGTACGTGTGAGGGCGCGGGTTAGTGTCAGCGTACGGGTTAGGATTAGGGGACGGCTGAGGGTCAGGCTTCGGGGAAGGGTTAGGGTTAGGGTTCGGGCTAGGGTTAGGGTTAGGGGACGGGGACGGTTTAGGGTCCAGGTGAGGGTACGACAACGCTCTAGGGGGAGCGTACGTGTGAGGGCGCGGGTTAGTGTCAGCGTACGGGTTAGGATTAGGGGACGGCTGAGGGTCAGGCTTCGGGGAAGGGTTAGGGTTAGGCTTCGGGCTAGGGTTAGGGTTAGGGGACGGGGACGGTTTAGGGTCCAGGTGAGGGTACGACAACGCTCTAGGGGAAGCGTACGTGTGAGGGCGCGGGTTAGTGTCAGCGTACGGGTTAGGATTAGGGGACGGCTGAGGGTCAGGCTTCGGGGAAGGGTTAGGGTTAGGCTTCGGGCTAGGGTTAGGGTTAGGGGACGGGGACGGTTCAGGGTCCAGGTGAGGGTACGACAACACTCTAGGGGGAGCGTACGTGTGAGGGCGCGGGTTAGTGTCAGCGTACGGGTTAGGATTAGGGGACGGCTGAGGGTCAGGCTTCGGGGAAGGGTTAGGGTTAGGCTTCGGGCTAGGGTTAGGGTTAGGGGACGGGGACGGTTCAGGGTCCAGGTGAGGGTACGACAACGCTCTAGGGGGAGCGTACGTGTGAGGGCGCGGGTTAGTGTCAGCGTACGGGTTAGGATTAGGGGACGGCTGAGGGTCAGGCTTCGGGGAAGGGTTAGGGTTAGGCTTCGGGCTAGGGTTAGGGTTAGGGGACGGGGACGGTTCAGGGTCCAGGTGAGGGTACGACAACGCTCTAGGGGGAGCGTACGTGTGAGGGCGCGGGTTAGTGTCAGCGTACGGGTTAGGATTAGGGGACGGCTGAGGGTCAGGCTTCGGGGAAGGGTTAGGGTTAGGCTTCGGGCTAGGGTTAGGGTTAGGGGACGGGGACGGTTCAGGGTCCAGGTGAGGGTACGACAACGCTCTAGGGGGAGCGTACGTGTGAGGGCGCGGGTTAGTGTCAGCGTACGGGTTAGGATTAGGGGACGGCTGAGGGTCAGGCTTCGGGGAAGGGTTAGGGTTAGGGTTCGGGCTAGGGTTAGGGTTAGGGGACGGGGACGGTTTAGGGTCCAGGTGAGGGTACGACAACGCTCTAGGGGGAGCGTACGTGTGAGGGCGCGGGTTAGTGTCAGCGTACGGGTTAGGATTAGGGGACGGCTGAGGGTCAGGCTTCGGGGAAGGTTTAGGGTTAGGGTTCGGGCTAGGGTTAGGGTTAGGGGACGGGGACGGTTTAGGGTCCAGGTGAGGGTACGACAACGCTCTAGGGGGAGCGTACGTGTGAGGGCGCGGGTTAGTGTCAGCGTACGGGTTAGGATTAGGGGACGGCTGAGGGTCAGGCTTCGGGGAAGGGTTAGGGTTAGGTTTCGGGCTAGGGTTAGGGTTAGGGGACGGGGACGGTTTAGGGTCCAGGTGAGGGTACGACAACGCTCTAGGGGGAGCGTACGTGTGAGGGCGCGGGTTAGTGTCAGCGTACGGGTTAGGATTAGGGGACGGCTGAGGGTCAGGCTTCGGGGAAGGGTTAGGGTTAGGCTTCGGGCTAGGGTTAGGGTTAGGGGACGGGGACGGTTTAGGGTCCAGGTGAGGGTACGACAACGCTCTAGGGGGAGCGTACGTGTGAGGGCGCGGGTTAGTGTCAGCGTACGGGTTAGGATTAGGGGACGGCTGAGGGTCAGGCTTCGGGGAAGGGTTAGGGTTAGGGTTCGGGCTAGGGTTAGGGTTAGGGGACTGGGACGGTTTAGGGTCCAGGTGAGGGTACGACAACGCTCTAGGGGGAGCGTACGTGTGAGGGCGCGGGTTAGTGTCAGCGTACGGGTTAGGATTAGGGGACGGCTGAGGGTCAGGCTTCGGGGAAGGGTTAGGGTTAGGCTTCGGGCTAGGGTTAGGGTTAGGGGACGGGGACGGTTTAGGGTCCAGTTGAGGGTACGACAACGCTCTAGGGGGAGCGTACGTGTGAGGGCGCGGGTTAGTGTCAGCGTACGGGTTAGGATTAGGGGACGGCTGAGGGTCAGGCTTCGGGGAAGGGTTAGGGTTAGGGTTCGGGCTAGGGTTAGGGTTAGGGGACGGGGACGGTTTAGGGTCCAGGTGAGAGTACGACAACGCTCTAGGGGGAGCGTACGTGTGAGGGCGCGGGTTAGTGTCAGCGTACGGGTTAGGATTAGGGGACGGCTGAGGGTCAGGCTTCGGGGAAGGGTTAGGGTTAGGGTTCGGGCTAGGGTTAGGGTTAGGGGACGGGGACGGTTTAGGGTCCAGGTGAGGGTACGACAACGCTCTAGGGGGAGCGTACGTGTGAGGGCGCGGGTTAGTGTCAGCGTACGGGTTAGGATTAGGGGACGGCTGAGGGTCAGGCTTCGGGGAAGGGTTAGGGTTAGGGTTCGGGCTAGGGTTAGGGTTAGGGGACGGGGACGGTTTAGGGTCCAGGTGAGGGTACGACAACGCTCTAGGGGGAGCGTACGTGTGAGGGCGCGGGTTAGTGTCAGCGTACGGGTTAGGATTAGGGGACGGCTGAGGGTCAGGCTTCGGGGAAGGGTTAGGGTTAGGGTTCGGGCTAGGGTTAGGGTTAGGGGACGGGGACGGTTTAGGGTCCAGGTGAGGGTACGACAACGCTCTAGGGGGAGCGTACGTGTGAGGGCGCGGGTTAGTGTCAGCGTACGGGTTAGGATTAGGGGACGGCTGAGGGTCAGGCTTCGGGGAAGGGTTAGGGTTAGGGTTCGGGCTAGGGTTAGGGTTAGGGGACGGGGACGGTTTAGGGTCCAGGTGAGGGTACGACAACGCTCTAGGGGGAGCGTACGTGTGAGGGCGCGGGTTAGTGTCAGCGTACGGGTTAGGATTAGGGGACGGCTGAGGGTCAGGCTTCGGGGAAGGGTTAGGGTTAGGGTTCGGGCTAGGGTTAGGGTTAGGGGACGGGGACGGTTTAGGGTCCAGGTGAGGGTACGACAACGCTCTAGGGGGAGCGTACGTGTGAGGGCGCGGGTTAGTGTCAGCGTACGGGTTAGGATTAGGGGACGGCTGAGGGTCAGGCTTCGGGGAAGGGTTAGGGTTAGGCTTCGGGCTAGGGTTAGGGTTAGGGGACGGGGACGGTTCAGGGTCCAGGTGAGGGTACGACAACGCTCTAGGGGGAGCGTACGTGTGAGGGTGCGGGTTAGTGTCAGCGTACGGGTTAGGATTAGGGGACGGCTGAGGGTCAGGATTCGGGGAAGGGTTAGGGTCAGGCTTCGGGCTAGGTTTAGGGTTAGGGGACGGGGACGGTTCAGGGTCCAGGTGAGGGTACCACAACGCTCTAGGGGGAGCGTACGTGTGAGGGCGCGGGTTAGTGTCAGCGTACGGGTTAGGATTAGGGGACGGCTGAGGGTCAGGCTTCGGGGAAGGGTTAGGGTTAGGCTTCGGGCTAGGGTTAGGGTTAGGGGACGGGGACGGTTCAGGGTCCAGGTGAGGGTACGACAACGCTCTAGGGGGAGCGTACGTGTGAGGGCGCGGGTTAGTGTCAGCGTACGGGTTAGGATTACGGGACGGCTGAGGGTCAGGCTTCGAGGAAGGGTTAGGGTTAGGGTTCGGGCTAGGGTTAGGGTTAGGGGACGGGGACGGTTCAGGGTCCATTTGAGGGTACGACAACGCTCTAGGGGGAGCGTACGTGTGAGGGCGCGGGTTAGTGTCAGCGTACGGGTTAGGATTAGGGGACGGCTGAGGGTCAGGCTTCGGGGAAGGTTTAGGGTTAGGGTTCGGGCTAGGGTTAGGGTTAGGGGACGGGGACGGTTTAGGGTCCAGGTGAGGGTACGACAACGCTCTAGGGGGCGCGTACGTGTGAGGGCGCGGGTTAGTGTCAGCGTACGGTTTATGATTAGGGGACGGCTGAGGGTCAGGCTTCGGGGAAGGGTTAGGGTTAGGGTTCGGGCTAGGGTTAGGGTTAGGGGACGGGGACGGTTTAGGGTCCAGGTGAGGGTACGACAACGCTCTAGGGGGAGCGTACGTGTGAGGGCGCGGGTTAGTGTCAGCGTACGGGTTAGGATTAGGGGACGGCTGAGGGTCAGGCTTCGGGGAAGGGTTAGGGTTAGGGTTCGGGCTAGGGTTAGGGTTAGGGGACGGGGACGGTTTAGGGTCCAGGTGAGGGTACGACAACGCTCTAGGGGGAGCGTACGTGTGAGGGCGCGGGTTAGTGTCAGCGTACGGGTTAGGATTAGGGGACGGCTGAGGGTCAGGCTTCGGGGAAGGTTTAGGGTTAGGGTTCGGGCTAGGGTTAGGGTTAGGGGACGGGGACGGTTTAGGGTCCAGGTGAGGGTACGACAACGCTCTAGGGGGAGCGTACGTGTGAGGGCGCGGGTTAGTGTCAGCGTACGGGTTAGGATTAGGGGATGGCTGAGGGTCAGGCTTCGGGGAAGGGTTAGGGTTAGGGTTCGGGCTAGGGTTAGGGTTAGGGGACGGGGACGGTTTAGGGTCCAGGTGAGGGTACGACAACGCTCTAGGGGGAGCGTACGTGTGAGGGCGCGGGTTAGTGTCAGCGTACGGGTTAGGATTAGGGGACGGCTGAGGGTCAGGCTTCGGGGAAGGGTTAGGGTTAGGCTTCAGGCTAGGGTTAGGGTTATGGGACGGGGACGGTTCAGGGTCCAGGTGAGGGTACGACAACGCTCTAGGGGGAGCGTACGTGTGAGGGTGCGGGTTAGTGTCAGCGTACGGGTTAGGATTAGGGGACGGCTGAGGGTCAGGCTTCGGGGAAGGGTTAGGGTCAGGCTTCGGGCTAGGGTTAGGGTTAGGGGACGGGGACGGTTCAGGGTCCAGGTGAGGGTACGACAACGCTCTAGGGGGAGCGTACGTGTGAGGGCGCGGGTTAGTGTCAGCGTACGGGTTAGGATTAGGGGACGGCTGAGGGTCAGGCTTCGGGGAAGGGTTAGGGTTAGGCTTCGGGCTAGGGTTAGGGTTAGGGGACGGGGACGGTTCAGGGTCCAGGTGAGGGTACGACAACGCTCTAGGGGGAGCGTACGTGTGAGGGCGCGGGTTAGTGTCAGCGTACGGGTAAGGATTACGGGACGGCTGAGGGTCAGGCTTCGGGGAAGGGTTAGGGTTAGGGTTCGGGCTAGGGTTAGGGTTAGGGGACGGGGACGGTTCAGGGTCCATTTGAGGGTACGACAACGCTCTAGGGGGAGCGTACGTGTGAGGGCGCGGGTTAGTGTCAGCGTACGGGTTAGGATTAGGGGACGGCTGAGGGTCAGGCTTCGGGGAAGGTTTAGGGTTAGGGTTCGGGCTAGGGTTAGGGTTAGGGTACGGGGACGGTTTAGGGTCCAGGTGAGGGTACGACAACGCTCTAGGGGGAGCGTACGTGTGAGGGCGCGGGTTAGTGTCAGCGTACGGTTTATGATTAGGGGACGGCTGAGGGTCAGGCTTCGGGGAAGGGTTAGCGTTAGGGTTCGGGCTAGGGTTAGGGTTAGGGGACGGGGACGGTTTAGGGTCCAGGTGAGGGTACGACAACGCTCTAGGGGGAGCGTACGTGTGAGGGCGCGGGTTAGTGTCAGCGTACGGGTTAGGATTAGGGGACGGCTGAGGGTCAGGCTTCGGGGCAGGGTTAGGGTTAGGGTTCGGGCTAGGGTTAGGGTTAGGGGACGGGGACGGTTTAGGGTCCAGGTGAGGGTACGACAACGCTCTAGGGGGAGCGTACGTGTGAGGGCGCGGGTTAGTGTCAGCGTACGGGTTAGGATTAGGGGACGGCTGAGGGTCAGGCTTCGGGGAAGGGTTAGGGTTAGGGTTCGGGCTAGGGTTAGGGTTAGGGGACGGGGACGGTTTAGGGTCCAGGTGAGGGTACGACAACGCTCTAGGGGGAGCGTACGTGTGAGGGCGCGGGTTAGTGTCAGCGTACGGGTTAGGATTAGGGGACGGCTGAGGGTCAGGCTTCGGGGAAGGGTTAGGGTTAGGCTTCGGGCTAGGGTTAGGGTTAGGGGACGGGGACGGTTTAGGGTCCAGGTGAGGGTACGACAACGCTCTAGGGGGAGCGTACGTGTGAGGGCGCGGGTTAGTGTCAGCGTACGGGTTAGGATTAGGGGACGGCTGAGGGTCAGGCTTCGGGGAAGGGTTAGGGTTAGGGTTCGGGCTAGGGTTAGGGTTAGGGGACGGGGACGGTTTAGGGTCCAGGTGAGGGTACGACAACGCTCTAGGGGGAGCGTACGTGTGAGGGCGTGGGTTAGTGTCAGCGTACGGGTTAGGATTAGGGGACGGCTGAGGGTCAGGCTTCGGGGAAGGGTTAGGGTTAGGGTTCTGGCTAGGGTTAGGGTTAGGGGACGGGGACGGTTTAGGGTCCAGGTGAGGGTACGACAACGCTCTAGGGGGAGCGTATGTGTGAGGGCGCGGGTTAGTGTCAGCGTACGGGTTAGGATTAGGGGACGGCTGAGGGTCAGGCTTCGGGGAAGGGTTAGGGTTAGGGTTCGTGCTAGGGTTAGGGTTAGGGGACGGGGACGGTTTAGGGTCCAGGTGAGGGTATGACAACGCTCTAGGGGGAGCGTACGTGTGAGGGCGCGGGTTAGTGTCAGCGTACGGGTTAGGATTAGGGGACGGCTGAGGGTCAGGCTTCGGGGAAGGGTTAGGGTTAGGCTTCGGGCTAGGGTTAGGGTTAGGGGACGGGGACGGTTCAGGGTCCAGGTGAGGGTACGACAACGCTCTAGGGGGAGCGTACGTGTGAGGGCGCGGGTTAGTGTCAGCGTACGGGTTAGGATTAGGGGACGGCTGAGGGTCAGGCTTCGGGGAAGTGTTAGGCTTAGGGTTCGGGCTAGGGTTAGGGTTAGGGGACGGGGACGGTTCAGGGTCCAGGTGAGGGTACGACAACGCTCTAGGGGGAGCGTACGTGTGAGGGTGCGGGTTAGTGTCAGCGTACGGGTTAGGATTAGGGGACGGCTGAGGGTCAGGCTTCGGGGAAGGGTTAGGGTTAGGCTTCGGGCTAGGGTTAGGGTTAGGGTACGGGGACGGTTCAGGGTCCAGGTGAGGGTACGACAACGCTCTAGGGGGAGCGTACGTGTGAGGGCGCGGGTTAGTGTCAGCGTACGGGTTAGGATTAGGGGACGGCTGAGGGTCAGGCTTCGGGGAAGGGTTAGGGTTAGGGTTCGGGCTAGGGTTAGGGTTAGGGGACGGGGACGGTTTAGGGTCCAGGTGAGGGTACGACAACGCTCTAGGGGGAGCGTACGTGTGAGGGCGCGGGTTAGTGTCAGCGTACGGGTTAGGATTAGGGGACGGCTGAGGGTCAGGCTTCGGGGAAGGGTTAGGGTTAGGCTTCGGGCTAGGGTTAGGGTTAGGGGACGGGGACGGTTTTGGGTCCAGGTGAGGGTACGACAACGCTCTAGGGGGAGCGTACGTGTGAGGGCGCGGGTTAGTGTCAGCGTACGGGTTAGGATTAGGGGACGGCTGAGGGTCAGGCTTCGGGGAAGGGTTAGGGTTAGGCTTCGGGCTAGGGTTAGGGTTAGGGGACGGGGACGGTTTAGGGTCCAGGTGAGGGTACGACAACGCTCTAGGGGGAGCGTACGTGTGAGGGCGCGGGTTAGTGTCAGCGTACGGGTTAGGATTAGGGGACGGCTGAGGGTCAGGCTTCGGGGAAGGGTTAGGGTTAGGCTTCGGGCTAGGGTTAGGGTTAGGGGACGGGGACGGTTCAGGGTCCAGGTGAGGGTACGACAACGCTCTAGGGGGAGCGTACGTGTGAGGGCGCGGGTTAGTGTCAGCGTACGGGTTAGGATTAGGGGACGGCTGAGGGTCAGGCTTCGGGGAAGCGTTAGGGTTAGGGTTCGGGCTAGGGTTAGGGTTAGGGGACGGGGACGGTTCAGGGTCCAGGTGAGGGTACGACAACGCTCTAGGGGGAGCGTACGTGTGAGGGTGCGGGTTAGTGTCAGCGTACGGGTTAGGATTAGGGGACGGCTGAGGGTCAGGCTTTGGGGAAGGGTTAGGGTTAGGCTTTGGGCTAGGGTTAGGGTTAGGGGACGGGGACGGTCCAGGGTCCAGGTGAGGGTACGACAACGCTCTAGGGGGAGCGTACGTGTGAGGGCGCGGGTTAGTGTCAGCGTACGGGTTAGGATTAGGGGACGGCTGAGGGTCAGGCTTCGGGGAAGGGTTAGGGTTAGGCTTCGGGCTAGGGTTAGGGTTAGGGGACGGGGACGGTTCAGGGTCCAGGTGAGGGTACGACAACGCTCTAGGGGGAGCGTACGTGTGAGGGCGCGGGTTAGTGTCAGCGTACGGGTTAGGATTAGGGGACGGCTGAGGGTCAGGCTTCGGGGAAGGGTTAGGGTTAGGGTTCGGGCTAGGGTTAGGGTTAGGGGACGGGGACGGTTCATGGTCCAGGTGAGGGTACGACAACGCTCTAGGGGGAGCGTACGTGTGAGGGCGCTGGTTAGTGTCAGCGTACGGGTTAGGATTAGGGGACGGCTGAGGGTCAGGCTTCGGGGAAGGGTTAGGGTTAGGCTTCGGGCTAGGGTTAGGGTTAGGGGACGGGGACGGTTCAGGGTCCAGGTGAGGGTACGACAACGCTCTAGGGGGAGCGTACGTGTGAGGGCGCGGGTTAGTGTCAGCGTAGGGGTTAGGATTAGGGGACGGCTGAGGGTCAGGCTTCGGGGAAGATTTAGGGTTAGGGTTCGGGCTAGGGTTAGGGTTAGGGGACGGGGACGGTTTAGGGTCCAGGTGAGGGTACGACAACGCTCTAGGGGGAGCGTACGTGTGAGGGCGCGGGTTAGTGTCAGCGTACGGGTTAGGATTAGGGGACGGCTGAGGGTCAGGCTTCGGGGAAGGGTTAGGGTTAGGCTTCGGGCTAGGGTTAGGGTTAGGGGACGGGGACGGTTTAGGGTCCAGGTGAGGGTACGACAACGCTCTAGGGGGAGCGTACGTGTGAGGGCGCGGGTTAGTGTCAGCGTACGGGTTAGGATTAGGGGACGGCTGAGGGTCAGGCTTCGGGGAAGGGTTAGGGTTAGGGGTCGGGCTAGGGTTAGGGTTAGGGGACGGGGACGGTTTAGGGTCCAGGTGAGGGTACAACAACGCTCTAGGGGGAGCGTACGTGTGAGGGCGCGGGTTAGTGTCAGCGTACGGGTTAGGATTAGGGGACGGCTGAGGGTCAGGCTTCGGGGAAGGGTTAGGGTTAGGGTTCGGGCTAGGGTTAGGGTTAGGGGACGGGGACGGTTTAGGGTCCAGGTGAGGGTACGACAACGCTCTAGGGGGAGCGTACGTGTGAGGGCGCGGGTTAGTGTCAGCGTACGGGTTAGGATTAGGGGACGGCTGAGGGTCAGGCTTCGGGGAAGGGTTAGGGTTAGGGTTCGGGCTAGGGTTAGGGTTAGGGGACGGGGACGGTTTAGGGTCCAGGTGAGGGTACGACAACGCTCTAGGGGGAGCGTACGTGTGAGGGCGCGGGTTAGTGTCAGCGTACGGGTTAGGATTAGGGGACGGCTGAGGGTCAGGCTTCGGGGAAGTGTTAGGGTTAGGGTTCGGGCTAGGGTTAGAGTTAGGGGACGGGGACGGTTTAGGGTCCAGGTGAGGGTACGACAACGCTCTAGGGGGAGCGTACGTGTGAGGGCGCGGGTTAGTGTCAGCGTACGGGTTAGGATTAGGGGACGGCTGAGGGTCAGGCTTCGGGGAAGGGTTAGGGTTAGGGTTCGGGCTAGGGTTAGGGTTAGGGGACGGGGACGGTTTAGGGTCCAGGTGAGGGTACGACAACGCTCTAGGGGGAGCGTACGTGTGAGGGCGCGGGTTAGTGTCAGCGTACGGGTTAGGATTAGGGGACGGCTGAGGGTCAGGCTTCGGGGAAGGGTTAGGGTTAGGGTTCGGGCTAGGGTTAGGGTTAGGGGACGGGGACGGTTTAGGGTCCAGGTGAGGGTACGACAACGCTCTAGGGGGAGCGTACGTGTGAGGGCGCGGGTTAGTGTCAGCGTACGGGTTAGGATTAGGGGACGGGTGAGGGTCAGGCTTCGGGGAAGGGTTAGGGTTAGGGTTCGGGCTAGGGTTAGGGTTAGGGGACGGGGACGGTTTAGGGTCCAGGTGAGGGTACGACAACGCTCTAGGGGGAGCGTACGTGTGAGGGCGCGGGTTAGTGTCAGTGTACGGGTTAGGATTAGGGGACGGCTGAGGGTCAGGCTTCGGGGAAGGGTTAGGGTTAGGGTTCGGGCTAGGGTTAGGGTTAGGGGACGGGGACGGTTTAGGGTCCAGGTGAGGGTACGACAACGCTCTAGGGGGAGCGTACGTGTGAGGGCGCGGGTTAGTGTCAGCGTACGGGTTAGGATTAGGGGACGGCTGAGGGTCAGGCTTCGCGGAAGGGTTAGGGTTAGGCTTCGGGCTAGGGTTAGGGTTAGGGGACGGGGACGGTTTAGGGTCCAGGTGAGGGTACGACAATGCTCTAGGGGGAGCGTACGTGTGAGGGCGCGTGTTAGTGTCAGCGTACGGGTTAGGATTAGGGGACGGCTGAGGGTCAGGCTTCGGGGAAGGGTTAGGGTTAGGGTTCGGGCTAGGGTTAGGGTTAGGGGACGGGGACGGTTTAGGGTCCAGGTGAGGGTACGACAACGCTCTAGGGGGAGCGTACGTGTGAGGGCGCGGGTTAGTGTCAGCGTACGGGTTAGGATTAGGGGACGGCTGAGGGTCAGGCTTCGGGGAAGGGTTAGGGTTAGGGTTCGGGCTAGGGTTAGGGTTAGGGGACGGGGACGGTTTAGGGTCCAGGTGAGGGTACGACAACGCTCTAGGGGGAGCGTACGTGTGAGGGCGCGGGTTAGTGTCAGCGTACAGGTTAGGATTAGGGGACGGCTGAGGGTCAGGCTTCGGGGAAGGGTTAGGGTTAGGGTTCGGGCTAGGGTTAGGGTTAGGGGACGGGGACGGTTTAGGGTCCAGGTGAGGGTACGACAACGCTCTAGGGGGAGCGTACGTGTGAGGGCGCGGGTTAGTGTCAGCGTACGGGTTAGGATTAGGGGACGGCTGAGGGTCAGGCTTCGGGGAAGGGTTAGGGTTAGGGTTCGGGCTAGGGTTAGGGTTAGGGGACGGGGACGGTTTAGGGTCCAGGTGAGGGTACGACAACGCTCTAGGGGGAGCGTACGTGTGAGGGCGCGGGTTAGTGTCAGCGTACGGGTTAGGATTAGGGGACGGCTGAGGGTCAGGCTTCGGGGAAGGGTTAGGGTTAGGCTTCGGGCTAGGGTTAGTGTTAGGGGACGGGGACGGTTTAGGGTCCAGGTGAGGGTACGACAACGCTGTAGGGGGAGCGTACGTGTGAGGGCGCGGGTTAGTGTCAGCGTACGGGTTAGGATTAGGGGACGGCTGAGGGTCAGGCTTCGGGGAAGGGTTAGGGTTAGGGTTCGGGCTAGGGTTAGGGGACGGGGACGGTTTAGGGTCCAGGTGAGGGTACGACAACGCTCTAGGGGGAGCGTACGTGTGAGGGCGCGGGTTAGTGTCAGCGTACGGGTTAGGATTAGGGGACGGCTGAGGGTCAGGCTTCGGGGAAGGGTTAGGGTTAGGGTTCGGGCTAGGGTTAGGGTTAGGGGACGGGGATGGTTTAGGGTCCAGGTGAGGGTACGACAACGCTCTAGGGGGAGCGTACGTGTGAGTGCGCGGGTTAGTGTCAGCGTACGGGTTAGGATGAGGGGACGGCTGAAGGTCAGGCTTCGGGGAAGGGTTAGGGTTAGGGTTCGGGCTAGGGTTAGGGTTAGGGGACGGGGACGGTTTAGGGTCCAGGTGAGGGTACGACAACGCTCTAGGGGGAGCGTACGTGTGAGGGCGCGGGTTAGTGTCAGCGTACGGGTTAGGATTAGGGGACGGCTGAGGGTCAGGCTTCGGGGAAGGGTTAGGGTTAGGGTTCGGGCTAGGGTTAGGGTTAGGGGACGGGGACGGTTTAGGGTCCAGGTGAGGGTACGACAACGCTCTAGGGGGAGCGTACGTGTGAGGGCGCGGGTTAGTGTCAGCGTACGGGTTAGGATTAGGGGACGGCTGAGGGTCAGGCTTCGGGGAAGGGTTAGGGTTAGGGTTCGGGCTAGGGTTAGGGTTAGGGGACGGGGACGGTTTAGGGTCCAGGTGAGGGTACGACAACGCTCTAGGGGGAGCGTACGTGTGAGGCCGCTGGTTAGTGTCAGCGTACGGGTTAGGATTAGGGGACGGCTGAGGGTCAGGCTTCGGGGAAGGGTAAGGGTTAGGGTTCGGGCTAGGGTTAGGGTTAGGGGACGGGGACGGTTTAGGGTCCAGGTGAGGGTACGACGACGCTCTAGGGGGAGCGTACGTGTGAGGGCGCGGGTTAGTGTCAGCGTACGGGTTAGGATTAGGGGACGGCTGAGGGTCAGGCTTCGGGGAAGGGTTAGGGTTAGGGTTCGGGCTAGGGTTAGGGTTAGGGGACGGGGACGGTTTAGGGTCCAGGTGAGGGTACGACAACGCTCTAGGGGGAGCGTACGTGTGAGGGCGCGGGTTAGTGTCAGCGTACGGGTTAGGATTAGGGGACGGCTGAGGGTCAAGCATCTGGGAAGGGTTAGGGTTAGGGTTCGGGCTAGGGTTAGGGTTAGGGGACGGGGACGGTTTAGGGTCCAGGTGAGGGTACGACAACGCTCTAGGGGGAGCGTACGTGTGAGGGCGCGGGTTAGTGTCAGCGTACGGGTTAGGATTAGGGGACGGCTGAGGGTCAGGCTTCGGGGAAGGGTTAGGGTTAGGGTTCGGGCTAGGGTTAGGGTTAGGGGACGGGGACGGTTTAGGGTCCAGGTGAGGGTACGACAACGCTCTAGGGGGAGCGTACGTGTGAGGGCGCGGGTTAGTGTCAGCGTACGGGTTAGGATTAGGGGACGGCTGAGGGTCAGGCTTCGGGGAAGGGTTAGGGTTAGGCTTCGGGCTAGGGTTAGGGTTAGGGGACGGGGACGGTTTAGGGTCCAGGTGAGGGTACGACAACGCTCTAGGGGGATCGTACGTGTGAGGGCGCGGGTTAGTGTCAGCGTACGGGTTAGGATTAGGGGACGGCTGAGGGTCAGGCTTCGGGGAAGGGTTAGGGTTAGGGGTCGGGCTAGGGTTAGGGTTAGGGGACGGGGACGGTTTAGGGTCCAGGTGAGGGTACGACAACGTTCTAGGGGGAGCGTACGTGTGAGGGAGCGGGTTAGTGTCAGCGTACGGGTTAGGATTAGGGGACGGCTGAGGGTCAGGCTTCGGGGAAGGGTTAGGGTTAGGGTTCGGGCTAGGGTTAGGGTTAGGGGACGGGGACGGTTTAGGGTCCAGGTGAGGGTACGACAACGCTCTAGGGGGAGCGTACGTGTGAGGGCGCGGGTTAGTGTCAGCGTACGGGTTAGGATTAGGGGACGGCTGAGGGTCAGGCTTCGGGGAAGTGTTAGGGTTAGGGTTCGGGCTAGAGTTAGGGGACGGGGACGGTTTAGGGTCCAGGTGAGGGTATGACAACGCTCTAGGGGGAGCGTACGTGTGAGGGCGCGGTTTAGTGTCAGCGTACGGGTTAGGATTAGGGGACGGCTGAGGGTCAGGCTTCGGGGAAGGGTTAGGGATAGGGTTCGGGCTAGGGTTAGGGTTAGGGGACGGGGACGGTTTAGGGTCCAGGTGAGGGTACGACAACGCTCTAGGGGGAGCGTACGTGTGAGGGCGCAGGTTAGTGTCAGCGTACGGGTTAGGATTAGGGGACGGCTGAGGGTCAGGCTTCGGGGAAGGGTTAGGGTTAGGGTTCGGGCTAGGGTTAGGGTTAGGGGACGGGGACGGTTTAGGGTCCAGGTGAGGGTACGACAACGCTCTAGGGGGAGCGTACGTGTGAGGGCGCGGGTTAGTGTCAGCGTACGGGTTAGGATTAGGGGACGGCTGAGGGTCAGGTTTCGGGGAAGGGTTAGGGTTAGGGTTCGGGCTAGGGTTAGGGTTAGGGGACGGGGACGGTTTAGGGTCCAGGTGAGGGTACGACAACGCTCTAGGGGGAGCGTACGTGTGAGGGCGTGGGTTAGTGTCAGCGTACGGGTTAGGATTAGGGGACGGCTGAGGGTCAGGCTTCGGGGAAGGGTTAGGGTTAGGCTTCGGGCTAGGGTTAGGGTTAGGGGACGGGGACGGTTTAGGGTCCAGGTGAGGGTACGACAACGCTCTAGGGGGAGCGTACGTGAGAGGGCGCGGGTTAGTGTCAGCGTACGGGTTAGGATTAAGGGACGGCTGAGGGTAAGGCTTCGGGGAAGGGTTAGGGTTAGGGTTCGGGCTAGGGTTAGGGTTAGGGGACGGGGACGGTTTAGGGTCCAGGTGAGGGTACGACAACGCTCTAGGGGGAGCGTACGTGTGAGGGCGCGGGTTAGTGTCAGCGTACGGGTTAGGATTAGGGGACGGCTGAGGGTCAGGCTTCGGGGAAGGGTTAGGGTTAGGGTTCGGGCTAGGGTTAGGGTTAGGGGACGGGGACGGTTTAGGGTCCAGGTGAGGGTACGACAACGTTCTAGGGGGAGCGTACGTGTGAGGGCGCGGGTTAGTTTCAGCCTACGGGTTAGGATTAGGGGACGGCTGAGGGTCAGGCTTCGGGGAAGGGTTAGGGTTAGGCTTCGGGCTAGGGTTAGGGTTAGGGGACGGGGACGGTTTAGGGTCCAGGTGAGGGTACGACAACGCTCTAGGGGGAGCGTACGTGTGAGGGCGCGGGTTAGTGTCAGCGTACGGGTTAGGATTAGGGGACGGCTGAGGGTCAGGCTTCGGGGAAGTGTTAGGGTTAGGGTTCGGGCTAGGGTTAGGGTTAGGGGACGGGGACGGTTTAGGGTCCAGGTGAGGGTACGACAACGCTCTAGGGGGAGCGTACGTGTGAGGGCGCGGGTTAGTGTCAGCGTACGGGTTAGGATGAGGGGACGGCTGAGGGTCAGGCTTCGGGGAAGGGTTAGTGTTAGGGTTCGGGCTAGGGTTAGGGTTAGGGGACGGGGACGGTTTAGGGTCCAGGTGAGGGTACGACAACGCTCTAGGGGGAGCGTACGTGTGAGGGCGCGGGTTAGTGTCAGCGTACGGGTTAGGATTAGGGGACGGCTGAGGGTCAGGCTTCGGGGAAGGGTTAGGGTTAGGGTTCGGGCTAGGGTTAGGGTTAGGGGACGGGGACGGTTTAGGGTCCAGGTGAGGGTACGACAACGCTCTAGGGGGAGCGTACGTGTGAGGGCGCGGGTTAGTGTCAGCGTACGGGTTAGGATTAGGGGACGGCTGAGGGTCAGGCTTCGGGGAAGGGTTAGGGTTAGGGTTCGGGCTAGGGTTAGGGTTAGGGGACGGGGACGGTTTAGGGTCCAGGTGAGGGTACGACAACGCTCTAGGGGGAGCGTACGTGTGAGGGCGCGGGTTAGTGTCAGCGTACGGGTTAGGATTAGGGGACGGCTGAGGGTCAGGCTTCGGGGAAGGGTTAGGGTTAGGGTTCGGGCTAGGGTTAGGGTTAGAGGACGGGGACGGTTTAGGGTCCAGGTGAGGGTACGACAACGCTCTAGGGGGAGCGTACGTGTGAGGGCGCGGGTTAGTGTCAGCGTACGGGTTAGGATTAGGGGACGGCTGAGGGTCAGGCTTCGGGGAAGGGTTAGGCTTAGGCTTCGGGCTAGGGTTAGGGTTAGGGGACGGGGACGGTTTAGGGTCCACGTGAGGGTACGACAACGCTCTAGGGGGAGCGTACGTGTGAGGGCGCGGGTTAGTGTCAGCGTACGGGTTAGGATTAGGGGACGGGTGAGGCTCAGGCTTCGGGGAAGGGTTAGGCTTAGGCTTCGGGCTAGGGTTAGGGTTAGGGGACGGGGACGGTTTAGGGTCCAGGTGAGGGTACGACAACGCTCTAGGGGGAGCGTACGTGTGAGGGCGCGGGTTAGTGTCAGCGTACGGGTTAGGATTAGGGGACGGCTGAGGGTCAGGCTTCGGGGAAGGGTTAGGGTTAGGGTTCGGGCTAGGGTTAGGGTTAGGGGACGGGGACGGTTTAGGGTCCAGGTGAGGGTACGACAACGCTCTAGGGGGAGCGTACGTGTGAGGGCGCGGGTTAGTGTCAGCGTACGGGTTAGGATTAGGGGACGGCTGAGGGTCAGGCTTCGGGGAAGGGTTAGGGTTAGGGTTCGGGCTAGGGTTAGGGTTAGGGGACGGGGACGGTTTAGGGTCCAGGTGAGGGTACGACAACGCTCTAGGGGGAGCGTACGTGTGAGGGCGCGGGTTAGTGTCAGCGTACGGGTTAGGATTAGGGGAAGGCTGAGGGTCAGGCTTCGGGGAAGGGTTAGGGTTAGGCTTCGGGCTAGGGTTAGGGTTAGGGGACGGGGACGGTTTAGGGTCCAGGTGAGGGTACGACAACGCTCTAGGGGGAGCGTACGTGTGAGGGCGCGGGTTAGTGTCAGCGTACGGGTTAGGATTAGGGCACGGCTGAGGGTCAGGCTTCGGGGAAGGGTTAGGCTTAGGCTTCGGGCTAGGGTTAGGGTTAGGGGACGGGGACGGTTTAGGGTCCAGGTGAGGGTACGACGACGCTCTAGGGGGAGCGTACGTGTGAGGGCGCGGGTTAGTGTCAGCGTACGGGTTAGGATTAGGGGACGGCTGAGGGTCAGGCTTCGGGGAAGGGTTAGGGTTAGGCTTCGGGCTAGGGTTAGGGTTAGGGGACGGGGACGGTTTAGGGTCCAGGTGAGGGTACGACAACGCTCTAGGGGGAGCGTACGTGTGAGGGCGCGGGTTAGTGTCAGCGTACGGGTTAGGATTAGGGGACGGCTGAGGGTCAGGCTTCGGGGAAGGGTTAGGGTTAGGGTTCGGGCTAGGGTTAGGGTTAGGGGACGGGGACGGTTTAGGGTCCAGGTGAGGGTACGACAACGCTCTAGGGGGAGCGTACGTGTGAGGGCGCGGGTTAGTGTCAGCGTACGGGTTAGGATTAGGGGACGGCTGAGGGTCAGGCTTCGGGGAAGGGTTAGGGTTAGGGTTCGGGCTAGGGTTAGGGTTAGGGGACGGGGACGGTTTAGGGTCCAGGTGAGGGTACGACAACGCTCTAGGGGGAGCGTACGTGTGAGGGCGCGGGTTAGTGTCAGCGTACGGGTTAGGATTAGGGGACGGCTGAGGGTCAGGCTTCGGGGAAGGGTTAGGGTTAGGGTTCGGGCTAGGGTTAGGGTTAGGGGACGGGGACGGTTTAGGGTCCAGGTGAGTGTACGACAACGCTCTAGGGGGAGCGTACGTGTGAGGGCGCGGGTTAGTGTCAGCGTACGGGTTAGGATTAGGGGACGGCTGAGGGTCAGGCTTCGGGGAAGGGTTAGGGTTAGGGTTCGGGCTAGGGTTAGGGTTAGGGGACGGGGACGGTTTAGGGTCCAGGTGAGGGTACGACAACGCTCTAGGGGGAGCGTACGTGTGAGGGCGCGGGTTAGTGTCAGCGTACGGGTTAGGATTAGGGGACGGCTGAGGGTCAGGCTTCGGGGAAGGGTTAGAGTTAGGGTTCGGGCTAGGGTTAGGGTTAGGGGACGGGGACGGTTTAGGGTCCAGGTGAGGGTACGACAACGCTCTAGGGGGAGCGTACGTGTGAGGGCGCGGGTTAGTGTCAGCGTACGGGTTAGGATTAGGGGACGGCTGAGGGTCAGGCTTCGGGGAAGGGTTAGGGTTAGGGTTCGGGCTAGGGTTAGGGTTAGGGGACGGGGACGGTTTAGGGTCCAGGTGAGGGTACGACAACGCTCTAGGGGGAGCGTACGTGTGAGGGCGCGGGTTAGTGTCAGCGTACGGGTTAGGATTAGGGGACGGCTGAGGGTCAGGCTTCGGGGAAGGGTTAGGGTTAGGGTTCGGGCTAGGGTTAGGGTTAGGGGACGGGGACGGTTTAGGGTCCAGGTGAGGGTACGACAACGCTCTAGGGGGAGCGTACGTGTGAGGGCGCGGGTTAGTGTCAGCGTACGGGTTAGGATTAGGGGACGGCTGAGGGTCAGGCTTCGGGGAAGGGTTAGGGTTAGGGTTCGGGCTAGGGTTAGGGTTAGGGGACGGGGACGGTTTAGGGTCCAGGTGAGGGTACGACAACGCTCTAGGGGGAGCGTACGTGTGAGGGCGCGGGTTAGTGTCAGCGTACGGGTTAGGATTAGGGGACGGCTGAGGGTCAGGCTTCGGGGAAGGGTTAGGGTTAGGCTTCGGGCTAGGGTTAGGGTTAGGGGACGGGGTCGGTTTAGGGTCCAGGTGAGGGTACGACAACGCTGTAGGGGGAGCGTACGTGTGAGGGCGCGGGTTAGTGTCAGCGTACGGGTTAGGATTAGGGGACGGCTGAGGGTCAGGCTTCGGGGGAGGGTTAGGGTTAGGGTTCGGGCTAGGGTTAGGGTTAGGGGACGGGGATGGTTTAGGGTCCAGGTGAGGGTACGACAACGCTCTAGGGGGAGCGTACGTGTGAGGGCGCGGGTTAGTGTCAGCGTACGGGTTAGGATTAGGGGACGGCTGAGGGTCAGGCTTCGGGGAAGGGTTAGGGTTAGGGTTCGGGCTAGGGTTAGGGTTAGGGGACGGGGACGGTTTAGGGTCCAGGTGAGGGTACGACAACGCTCTAGGGGGAGCGTACGTGTGAGGGCGCGGGTTAGTGTCAGCGTACGGGTTAGGATTAGGGGACGGCTGAGGGTCAGGCTTCGGGGAAGGGTTAGGGTTAGGGTTCGGGCTAGGGTTAGGGTTAGGGGACGGGGACGGTTTAGGGTCCAGGTGAGTGTACGACAACGCTCTAGGGGGAGCGTACGTGTGAGGGCGCGGGTTAGTGTCAGCGTACATGTTAGGATTAGGGGACGGCTGAGGGTCAGGCTTCGGGGAAGGGTTAGGGTTAGGGTTCGGGCTAGGGTTAGGGTTAGGGGACGGGGACGGTTTAGGGTCCAGGTGAGGGTACGACAACGCTCTAGGGGGAGCGTACGTGTGAGGGCGTGGGTTAGTGTCAGCGTACGGGTTAGGATTAGGGGACGGCTGAGGGTCAGGCTTCGGGGAAGGGTTAGGTTTAGGGTTCGGGCTAGGGTTAGGGTTAGGGGACGGGGACGGTTTAGGGTCCAGCTGAGGGTACGACAACGCTCTAGGGGGAGCGTACGTGTGAGGGCGCGGGTTAGTGTCAGCGTACGGGTTAGGATTAGGGGACGGCTGAGGGGCAGGCTTCGGGGAAGGGTTAGGGTTAGGGTTCGGGTTAGGGTTAGAGTTAGGGGACGGGGACGGTTTAGGGTCCAGGTGAGGGTACGACAACGCTCTAGGGGGAGCGTACGTGTGAGGGCGCGGGTTAGTGTCAGCGTACGGGTTAGGATTAGGGGACGGCTGAGGGTCAGGCTTCGGGGAAGGGTTAGGGTTAGGGTTCGGGCTAGGGTTAGGGTTAGGGGACGGGGACGGCTTAGGGTCCAGGTGAGGGTACGACAACGCTCTAGGGGGAGCGTACGTGTGAGGGCGCGGGTTAGTGTCAGCGTACGGGTTAGGATTAGGGGACGGCTGAGGGTCAGGCTTCGGGGAAGGGTTAGGGTTACGCTTCGGGCTAGGGTTAGGGTTAGGGGACGGGGACGGTTTAGGGTCCAGGTGAGGGTACGACAACGCTCTAGGGGGAGCGTACGTGTGAGGGCGCGGGTTAGTGTCAGCGTACGGGTTAGGATTAGGGGACGGCTGAGGGTCAGGCTTCGGGGAAGGGTTAGGGTTAGGGTTCGGGCTAGGGTTAGGGTTAGGGGACGGGGACGGTTTAGGGTCCAGGTGAGGGTACGACAACTCTCTAGGGGGAGCGTACGTGTGAGGGCGCGGGTTAGTGTCAGCGTACGGGTTAGGATTAGGGGACGGCTGAGGGTCAGGCTTCGGGGAACGGTTAGGGTTAGGCTTCGGGCTAGGGTTAGGGTTAGGGGACGGGGACGGTTTAGGGTCCAGGTGAGGGTACGACAACGCTCTAGGGGGAGCGTACGTGTGAGGGCGCGGGTTAGTGTCAGCGTACGGGTTAGGATTAGGGGACGGCTGAGGGTCAGGCTTCGGGGAAGGGTTAGGGTTAGGGCTCGGGCTAGGGTTAGGGTTAGGGGACGGGGATGGTTTAGGGTCCAGGTGAGGGTACGACAACGCTCTAGGGGGAGCGTACGTCTGAGGGCGCGGGTTAGTGTCAGCGTACGGTTTAGGATTAGGGGACGGCTGAGGGTCAGGCTTCGGGGAAGATTTAGGGTTAGGGTTCGGGCTAGGGTTAGGGTTAGGGGACGGGGACGGTTTAGGGTCCAGGTGAGGGTACGACAACGCTCTAGGGGGAGCGTACGTGTGAGGGCGCGGGTTAGTGTCAGCGTACGGGTTAGAATTAGGGGACGGCTGAGGGTCAGGCTTCGGGGAAGGGTTAGGGTTAGGGTTCGGGCTAGGGTTAGGGTTAGGGGACGGGGACGGTTGAGGGTCCAGGTGAGGGTACGACAACGCTCTAGGGGGAGCGTACGTGTGAGGGCGCGGGTTAGTGTCAGCGTACGGGTTAGGATTAGGGGACGGCTGAGGGTCAGGCTTCGGGGAAGGGTTAGGGTTAGGGTTTGGGCTAGGGTTAGGGTTAGGGGACGGGGACGGTTTAGGGTCCAGGTGAGGGTACGACAACGCTCTAGGGGGAGCGTACGTGTGAGGGCGCAGGTTAGTGTCAGCGTACGGGTTAGGATTAGGGGACGGCTGAGGGTCAGGCTTCGGGGAAGGGTTAGGGTTAGGGTTCGGGCTAGGGTTAGGGTTAGGGGACGGGGACGGTTTAGGGTCCAGGTGAGGGTACGACAACGCTGTAGGGGGAGCGTACGTGTGAGGGCGCGGGTTAGTGTCAGCGTACGGGTTAGGATTAGGGGACGGCTGAGGGTCAGGCTTCGGGGAAGGGTTAGGGTTAGGCTTCGGGCTAGGGATAGGGTTAGGGGACGGGGACGGTTTAGGGTCCAGGTGAGGGTACGACAACGCTCTAGGGGGAGCGTACGTGTGAGGGCGTGGGTTAGTGTCAGCGTACGGGTTAGGATTAGGGGACGGCTGAGGGTCAGGCTTCGGGGAAGGGTTAGGGTTAGGCTTCGGGCTACGGTTAGGGTTAGGGGACGGGGACGGTTCAGGGTCCAGGTGAGGGTACGACAACGCTCTAGGGGGAGCGTACGTGTGAGGGCGCGGGTTAGTGTCAGCGTACGGGTTAGGATTAGGGGACGGCTGAGGGTCAGGCTTCGGGGAAGGGTTAGGGTTAGGGTTGGGCCTAGGGTTAGGGATAGGGGACGGGGACGGTTCAGGGTCCAGGTGAGGGTACGACAACGCTCTAGGGGGAGCGTACGTGTGAGGGCGCGGGTTAGTGTCAGCGTACGGGTTAGGATTAGGGGACGGCTGAGGGTCAGGCTTCGGGGAAGGGTTAGGGTTAGGGTTCGGGCTAGGGTTAGGGTTAGGGGACGGGGACGGTTTAGGGTCCAGGTGAGGGTACGACAACGCTCTAGGGGGAGCGTACGTGTGAGGGCGTGGGTTAGTGTCAGCGTACGGGTTAGGATTAGGGGACGGCTGAGGGTCAGGCTTCGGGGAAGGGTTAGGGTTAGGCTTCGGGCTAGGGTTAGGGTTAGGGGAAGGGGACGGTTCAGGGTCCAGGTGAGGGTACGACAACGCTCTAGGGGGAGCGTACGTGTGAGGGCGCGGGTTAGTGTCAGCGTATGGGTTAGGATTAGGGGACGGCTGAGGGTCAGGCTTCGGGGAAGGGTTAGGGTTAGGGTTCGGGCTAGGGTTAGGGTTAGGGGACGGGGACGGTTTAGGGTCCAGGTGAGGGTACGACAACGCTCTAGGGGGAGCGTACGTGTGAGGGCGCGGGTTAGTGTCAGCGTATGGGTTAGGATTAGGGGACGGCTGAGGGTCAGGCTTCGGGGAAGGGTTAGGGTTAGGGTTCGGGCTAGGGTTAGGGTTAGGGGACGGGGACGGTTTAGGGTCCAGGTGAGGGTACGACAACGCTCTAGGGGGAGCGTACGTGTGAGGGCGCGGTTTAGTGTCAGCGTACGGGTTAGGATTAGGGGACGGCTGAGGGTCAGGCTTCGGGGAAGGGTTAGGGTTAGGGTTCGGGCTAGGGTTAGGGTTAGGGGACGGGGACGGTTTAGGGTCCAGGTGAGGGTACGACAACGCTCTAGGGGGAGCGTACGTGTGAGGGCGCGGGTTAGTGTCAGCGTACGGGTTAGGATTAGGGGACGGCTGAGGGTCAGGCTTCGGGGAAGGGTTAGGGTTAGGGTTCGGGCTAGGGTTAGGGTTAGGGGACGGGGACGGTTCAGGGTCCAGGTGAGGGTACGACAACGCTCTAGGGGGAGCGTACGTGTGAGGGCGCGGGTTAGTGTCAGCGTACGGGTTAGGATTAGGGGACGGCTGAGGGTCAGGCTTCGGGGAAGTGTTAGGGTTAGGCTTCGGGCTAGGGTTAGGGTTAGGGGACGGGGACGGTTTAGGGTCCAGGTGAGGGTACGACAACGCTCTAGGGGGAGCGTACGTGTGAGGGCGCGGGTTAGTGTCAGCGTACGGGTTAGGATTAGGGGACGGCTGAGGGTCAGGCTTCGGGGAAGGGTTAGGGTTAGGGTTCGGGCTAGGGTTAGGGTTAGGGGACGGGGACGGTTCAGGGTCCAGGTGAGGGTACGACAACGCTCTGGGGGAGCGTACGTGTGGGGGCGCGGGTTAGTGTCAGCGTACGGGTTAGGATTAGGGGACGGCTGAGGGTCAGGCTTCGGGGAAGGGTTAGGGTTAGGGTTCGGGCTAGGGTTAGGGTTAGGGGACGGGGACGGTTTAGGGTCCAGGTGAGGGTACGACAACGCTCTAGGGGGAGCGTACGTGTGGGGGCGCGGGTTAGTGTCATCGTACGGGTTAGGATTAGGGGACGGGTGAGGGTCAGGCTTCGGGGAAGGGTTAGGGTTAGGGTTCGGGCTAGGGTTAGGGTTAGGGGACGGGGACGGTTCAGGGTCCAGGTGAGGGTACGACAACGCTCTAGGGGGAGCGTACGTGTGAGGGCGCGGGTTAGTGTCAGCGTACGGGTTAGGATTAGGGGACGGCTGAGGGTCAGGCTTCGGGGAAGGGTTAGGGTTAGGGTTCGGGCTAGGGTTAGGGTTAGGGGACGGGGACGGTTTAGGGTCCAGGTGAGGGTACGACAACGCTCTAGGGGGAGCGTACGTGTGAGGGCGCGGGTTAGTGTCAGCGTACGGGTTAGGATTAGGGGACGGCTGAGGGTCAGGCTTCGGGGAAGGGTTAGGGTTAGGGTTCGGGCTAGGGTTAGGGTTAGGGGACGGGGACGGTTCAGGGTCCAGGTGAGGGTACGACAACGCTCTAGGGGGAGCGTACGTGTGAGGGCGCGGGTTAGTGTCAGCGTACGGGTTAGGATTAGGGGACGGCTGAGGGTCAGGCTTCGGGGAAGTGTTAGGGTTAGGCTTCGGGCTAGGGTTAGGGTTAGGGGACGGGGACGGTTTAGGGTCCAGGTGAGGGTACGACAACGCTCTAGGGGGAGCGTACGTGTGAGGGCACGGGTTAGTGTCAGCGTACGGGTTAGGATTAGGGGACGGCTGAGGGTCAGGCTTCGGGGAAGGGTTAGGGTTAGGCTTCGGGCTAGGGTTAGGGTTAGGGGACAGGGACGGTTTAGGGTCCAGGTGAGGGTACGACAACGCTCTAGGGGGAGCGTACGTGTGAGGGCGCGGGTTAGTGTCAGCGTACGGGTTAGGATTAGGGGACGGCTGAGGGTCAGGCTTCGGGGAAGGGTTAGGGTTAGGGTTCGGGCTAGGGTTAGGGTTAGGGGACGGGGACGGTTCAGGCTCCAGGTGAGGGTACGACAACGCTCTAGGGGGAGCGTACGTGTGAGGGCGCGGGTTAGTGTCAGCGTACGGGTTAGGATTAGGGGACGGCTGAGGGTCAGGCTTCGGGGAAGGGTTAGGGTTAGGGTTCGGGCTAGGGTTAGGGTTAGGGGACGGGGACGGTTCAGGGTCCAGGTGAGGGTACGACAACGCTCTGGGGGAGCGTACGTGTGGGGGCGCGGGTTAGTGTCAGCGTACGGGTTAGGATTAGGGGACGGCTGAGGGTCAGGCTTCGGGGAAGGGTTAGGGTTAGGGTTCGGGCTAGGGTTAGGGTTAGGGGACGGGGACGGTTTAGGGTCCAGGTGAGGGTACGACAACGCTCTAGGGGGAGCGTACGTGTGGGGGCGCGGGTTAGTGTCAGCGTACGGGTTAGGATTAGGGGACGGGTGAGGGTCAGGCTTCGGGGAAGGGTTAGGGTTAGGGTTCGGGCTAGGGTTAGGGTTAGGGGACGGGGACGGTTCAGGGTCCAGGTGAGGGTACGACAACGCTCTAGGGGGAGCGTACGTGTGAGGGCGCGGGTTAGTGTCAGCGTACGGGTTAGGATTAGGGGACGGCTGAGGGTCAGGCTTCGGGGAAGTGTTAGGGTTAGGGTTCGGGCTAGGGTTAGGGTTAGGGGACGGGGACGGTTCAGGGTCCAGGTGAGGGTACGACAACGCTCTAGGGGGAGCGTACGTGTGAGGGCGCGGGTTAGTGTCAGCGTACGGGTTAGGATTAGGGGACGGCTGAGGGTCAGGCTTCGGGGAAGGGTTAGGGTTAGGGTTCGGGCTAGGGTTAGGGTTAGGGGACGGGGACGGTTCAGGGTCCAGGTGAGGGTACGACAACGCTCTAGGGGGAGCGTACGTGTGAGGGCGCGGGTTAGTGTCAGCGTACGGGTTAGGATTAGGGGACGGCTGAGGGTCAGGCTTCGGGGAAGGGTTAGGGTTAGGGTTCGGGCTAGGGTTAGGGTTAGGGGACGGGGACGGTTTAGGGTCCAGGTGAGGGTACGACAACGCTCTAGGGGGAGCGTACGTGTGAGGGCGCGGGTTAGTGTCAGCGTACGGGTTAGGATTAGGGGACGGCTGAGGGTCAGGCTTCGGGGAAGGGTTAGGGTTAGGGTTCGGGCTAGGGTTAGGGTTAGGGGACGGGGACGGTTTAGGGTCCAGGTGAGGGTACGACAACGCTCTAGGGGGAGCGTACGTGTGAGGGCGCGGGTTAGTGTCAGCGTACGGGTTAGGATTAGGGGACGGCTGAGGGTCAGGCTTCGGGGAAGGGTTAGGGTTAGGGTTCGGGCTAGGGTTAGGGTTAGGGGACGGGGACGGTTTAGGGTCCAGGTGAGGGTACGACAACGCTCTAGGGGGAGCGTACGTGTGAGGGCGCGGGTTAGTGTCAGCGTACGGGTTAGGATTAGGGGACGGCTGAGGGTCAGGCTTCGGGGAAGGGTTAGGGTTAGGGTTCGGGCTAGGGTTAGGGTTAGGGGACGGGGACGGTTTAGGGTCCAGGTGAGGGTACGACAACGCTCTAGGGGGAGCGTACGTGTGAGGGCGCGGGTTAGTGTCAGCGTATGGGTTAGGATTAGGGGACGGCTGAGGGTCAGGCTTCGGGGAAGGGTTAGGGTTAGGGTTCGGGCTAGGGTTAGGGTTAGGGGACGGGGACGGTTTAGGGTCCAGGTGAGGGTACGACAACGCTGTAGGGGGAGCGTACGTGTGAGGGCGCGGGTTAGTGTCAGCGTACGGGTTAGGATTAGGGGACGGCTGAGGGTCAGGCTTCGGGGAAGGGTTAGGGTTAGGCTTCGGGCTAGGATTAGTGTTAGGGGACGGGGACGGTTTAGGGTCCAGGTGAGGGTACGACAACGCTCTAGGGGGAGCGTACGTGTGAGGGCGCGGGTTAGTGTCAGCGTACGGGTTAGGATTAGGGGACGGCTGAGGGTCAGGCTTCGGGGAAGGGTTAGGGTTAGGGTTCGGGCTAGGGTTAGGGTTAGAGGACGGGGACGGTTTAGGGTCCAGGTGAGGGTACGACAACGCTCTAGGGGGAGTGTACGTGTGAGGGCGCGGGTTAGTGTCAGCGTACGGGTTAGGATTAGGGGACGGCTGAGGGTCAGGCTTCGGGGAAGGGTTAGGGTTAGGGTTCGGGCTAGGGTTAGGGTTAGGGGACGGGGACGGTTTAGGGTCCAGGTGAGGGTACGACAACGCTCTAGGGGGAGCGTACGTGTGAGGGCGCGGGTTAGTGTCAGCGTACGGGTTAGGATTAGGGGACGGCTGAGGGTCAGGCTTCGGGGAAGGGTTAGGGTTAGGGTTCGGGCTAGGGTTAGGGTTAGGGGACGGGGACGGTTTAGGGTCCAGGTGACGGTACGTCAACGCTCTAGGGGGAGCGTACTTGTGAGGGCGCGGGTTAGTGTCAGCGTACGGGTTAGGATTAGGGGACGGCTGAGGGTCAGGCTTCGGGGAAGGGTTAGGGTTAGGCTTCGGGCTAGGGTTAGGGTTAGGGGACGGGGACGGTTTAGGGTCCAGGTGAGGGTACGACAACGCTCTAGGGGGAGCGTACGTGTGAGGGCGCGGGTTAGTGTCAGCGTACGGGTTAGGATTAGGGGACGGCTGAGGGTCAGGCTTCGGGGAAGGGTTAGGGTTAGGGTTCGGGCTAGGGTTAAGGTTAAGGGACGGGGACGGTTTAGGGTCCAGGTGAGGGTACGACAACGCTCTAGGGGGAGCGTACGTGTGAGGGCGCGGGTTAGTGTCAGCGTA
This sequence comes from Globicephala melas, assembly GCF_963455315.2. Classification (NCBI taxonomy): domain Eukaryota; kingdom Metazoa; phylum Chordata; class Mammalia; order Artiodactyla; family Delphinidae; genus Globicephala; species Globicephala melas. The sequence continues at coordinate 38,927 of NW_027207670.1, read as the reverse complement.
CGGGTTAGGATTAGGGGACGGCTGAGGGTCAGGCTTCGGGGAAGGGTTAGGGTTAGGGTTCGGGCTAGGGTTAGGGTTAGGGGACGGGGACGGTTTAGGGTCCAGGTGATGGTACGACAACGCTCTAGGGGGAGCGTACGTGTGAGGGCGCGGGTTAGTGTCAGCGTACGGGTTAGGATTAGGGGACGGGTGAGGGTCAGGCTTCGGGGAAGGGTTAGGGTTAGGGTTCGGGCTAGGGTTAGGGTTAGGGGACGGGGACGGTTCAGGGTCCAGGTGAGGGTACGACAACGCTCTAGGGGGAGCGTACGTGTGAGGGCGCGGGTTAGTGTCAGCGTACGGGTTAGGATTAGGGGACGGCTGAGGGTCAGGCTTCGGGGAAGGGTTAGGGTTAGGGTTCGGGCTAGGGTTAGGGTTATGGGACGGGGACGGTTCAGGGTCCAGGTGAGGGTACGACAACGCTCTAGGGGGAGCGTACGTGTGAGGGCGCGGGTTAGTGTCAGCGTACGGGTTAGGATTAGGGGACGGCTGAGGGTCAGGCTTCGGGGAAGGGTTAGGGTTAGGGTTCGGGCTAGGGTTAGGGTTAGGGGACGGGGACGGTTCAGGGTCCAAGTGAGGGTACGACAACACTCTAGGGGGAGCGTACGTGTGAGGGCGCGGGTTAGTGTCAGCGTACGGGTTAGGATTAGGGGACGGCTGAGGGTCAGGCTTCGGGGAAGGGTTAGGGTTAGGGTTCGGGCTAGGGTTAGGGTTAGGGGACGGGGACGGTTTAGGGTCCAGGTGAGGGTACGACAACGCTCTAGGGGGAGCGTACGTGTGAGGGCGCGGGTTAGTGTCAGCGTACGGGTTAGGATTAGGGGACGGCTGAGGGTCAGGCTTCGGGGAAGGGTTAGGGTTAGGGTTCGGGCTAGGGTTAGGGTTAGGGGACGGGGACGGTTTAGGGTCCAGGTGAGGGTACGACAACGCTCTAGGGGGAGCGTACGTGTGAGGGCGCGGGTTAGTGTCAGCGTACGGGTTAGGATTAGGGGACGGCTGAGGGTCAGGCTTCGGGGAAGGGTTAGGGTTAGGGTTCGGGCTAGGGTTAGGGTTAGGGGACGGGGACGGTTTAGGGTCCAGGTGAGGGTACGACAACGCTCTAGGGGGAGCGTACGTGTGAGGGCGCGGGTTAGTGTCAGCGTACGGGTTAGGATTAGGGGACGGCTGAGGGTCAGGCTTCGGGGAAGGGTTAGGGTTAGGGTTCGGGCTAGGGTTAGGGTTAGGGGACGGGGACGGTTTAGGGTCCAGGTGAGGGTACGACAACGCTCTAGGGGGAGCGTACGTGTGAGGGCGCGGGTTAGTGTCAGCGTATGGGTTAGGATTAGGGGACGGCTGAGGGTCAGGCTTCGGGGAAGGGTTAGGGTTAGGGTTCGGGCTAGGGTTAGGGTTAGGGGACGGGGACGGTTTAGGGTCCAGGTGAGGGTACGACAACGCTCTAGGGGGAGCGTACGTGTGAGGGCGCGGGTTAGTGTCAGCGTACGGGTTAGGATTAGGGGACGGCTGAGGGTCAGGCTTCGGGGAAGGGTTAGGGTTAGGCTTCGGGCTAGGGTTAGTGTTAGGGGACGGGGACGGTTTAGGGTCCAGGTGAGGGTATGACAACGCTCTAGGGGGAGCGTACGTGTGAGGGCGCGGGTTAGTGTCAGCGTACGGGTTAGGATTAGGGGACGGCTGAGGGTCAGGCTTCGGGGAAGGGTTAGGGTTAGGGTTCGGGCTAGGGTTAGGGTTAGAGGACGGGGACGTTTTAGGGTCCAGGTGAGGGTACGACAACGCTCTAGGGGGAGCGTACGTGTGAGGGCGCGGGTTAGTGTCAGCGTACGGGTTAGGATTAGGGGACGGCTGAGGGTCAGGCTTCGGGGAAGGGTTAGGGTTAGGGTTCGGGCTAGGGTTAGGGTTAGGGGACGGGGACGGTTTAGGGTCCAGGTGAGGGTACGACAACGCTCTAGGGGGAGCGTACGTGTGAGGGCGCGGGTTAGTGTCAGCGTACGGGTTAGGATTAGGGGACGGCTGAGGGTCAGGCTTCGGGGAAGGGTTAGGGTTAGGGTTCGGGCTAGGGTTAGGGTTAGGGGACGGGGACGGTTTAGGGTCCAGGTGACGGTACGACAACGCTCTAGGGGGAGCGTACTTGTGAGGGCGCGGGTTAGTGTCAGCGTACGGGTTAGGATTAGGGGACGGCTGAGGGTCAGGCTTCGGGGAAGGGTTAGGGTTAGGCTTCGGGCTAGGGTTAGGGTTAGGGGACGGGGACGGTTTAGGGTCCAGGTGAGGGTACGACAACGCTCTAGGGGGAGCGTACGTGTGAGGGCGCGGGTTAGTGTCAGCGTACGGGTTAAGATTAGGGGACGGCTGAGGGTCAGGCTTCGGGGAAGGGTTAGGGTTAGGGTTCGGGCTAGGGTTAGGGTTAGGGGACGGGGACGGTTTAGGGTCCAGGTGAGGGTACGACAACGCTCTAGGGGGAGCGTACGTGTGAGGGCGCGGGTTAGTGTCAGCGTACGGGTTAGGATTAGGGGACGGCTGAGGGTCAGGCTTCGGGGAAGGGTTAGGTTTAGGGTTCGGGCTAGGGTTAGGGTTAGGGGATGGGGACGGTTTAGGGTCCAGGTGAGGGTACGACAACGCTCTAGGGGGAGCGTATGTGTGAGGGCGCGGGTTAGTGTCAGCGTACGGGTTAGGATTAGGGGACGGCTGAGGGTCAGGCTTCGGGGAAGGGTTAGGGTTAGGGTTCGGGCTAGGGTTAGGGTTAGGGGAGGGGGACGGTTTAGGGTCCAGGTGATGGTACGACAACGCTCTAGGGGGAGCGTACGTGTGAGGGCGCGGGTTAGTGTCAGCGTACGGGTTAGGATTAGGGGACGGCTGAGGGTCAGGCTTCGGGGAAGGGTTAGGGTTAGGCTTCGGGCTAGGGTTAGGGTTAGGGGACGGGGACGGTTTAGGGTCCAGGTGAGGGTACGACAACGCTCTAGGGGGAGCGTACGTGTGAGGGCGCGGGTTAGTGTCAGCGTACGGGTTAGGATTAGGGGACGGCTGAGGGTCAGGCTTCGGGGAAGGGTTAGGGTTAGGGTTCGGGCTAGGGTTAGGGTTAGGGGACGGGGACGGTTTAGGGTCCAGGTGAGGGTACGACAACGCTCTAGGGGGAGCGTACGTGTGAGGGCGCGGGTTAGTGTCAGCGTACGGGTTAGGATTAGGGGACGGCTGAGGGTCAGGCTTCGGGGAAGGGTTAGGGTTAGGCTTCGGGCTAGGGTTAGGGTTAGGGGACGGGGACAGTTTAGGGTCCAGGTGAGGGTACGACAACGCTCTAGGGGAAGCGTACGTGTGAGGGCGCGGGTTAGTGTCAGCGTACGGGTTAGGATTAGGGGACGGCTGAGGGTTAGGCTTCGGGGAAGGGTTAGGGTTAGGCTTCGGGCTAGGGTTAGGGTTAGGGGACGGGGACGGTTTAGGGTCCAGGTGAGGGTACGACAACGCTCTAGGGGAAGCGTACGTGTGAGGGCGCGGGTTAGTGTCAGCGTACGGGTTAGGATTAGGGGACGGCTGAGGGTCAGGCTTCGGGGAAGTGTTAGGGTTAGGCTTTGGGCTAGGGTTAGGGTTAGGGGACGGGGACGGTTTAGGGTCCAGGTGAGGGTACGACAACGCTCTAGGGGGAGCGTACGTGTGAGGGCGCGGGTTAGTGTCAGCGTACGGGTTAGGATTAGGGGACGGCTGAGGGTCAGGCTTCGGGGAAGGGTTAGGGTTAGGCTTCGGGCTAGGGTTAGGGTTAGGGGACGGGGACGTTTCAGGGTCCAGGTGAGGGTACGACAACGCTCTAGGGGGAGCGTACGTGTGAGGGCGCGGGTTAGTGTCAGCGTACGGGTTAGGATTAGGGGACGGCTGAGGGTCAGGCTTCGGGGAAGGGTTAGGGTTAGGCTTCGGGCTAGGGTTAGGGTTAGGGGACGGGGACGGTTCAGGGTCCAGGTGAGGGTACGACAACGCTCTAGGGGGAGCGTACGTGTGAGGGTGCGGGTTAGTGTCAGCGTACGGGTTAGGATTAGGGGACGGCTGAGGGTCAGGCTTCGGGGAAGGGTTAGGGTTAGGCTTCGGGCTAGGGTTAGGGTTAGGGGACGGGGACGGTTCAGGGTCCAGGTGAGGGTACGACAACGCTCTAGGGGGAGCGTACGTGTGAGGGCGCGGGTTAGTGTCAGCGTACGGGTTAGGATTAGGGGACGGCTGAGGGTCAGGCTTCGGGGAAGGGTTAGGGTTAGGGTTCGGGCTAGGGTTAGGGTTAGGGGACGGGGACGGTTCAGGGTCCAGGTGAGGGTACGACAACGCTCTAGGGGGAGCGTACGTGTGAGGGCGCGGGTTAGTGTCAGCGTACGGGTTAGGATTAGGGGACGGCTGAGGGTCAGGCTTCGGGGAAGGGTTAGGGTTAGGGTTCGGGCTAGGGTTAGGGTTAGGGGACGGGGACGGTTTAGGGTCCAGGTGAGGGTACGACAACGCTCTAGGGGAAGCGTACGTGTGAGGGCGCGGGTTAGTGTCAGCGTACGGGTTAGGATTAGGGGACGGCTGAGGGTCAGGCTTCGGGGAAGTGTTAGGGTTAGGCTTCGGGCTAGGGTTAGGGTTAGGGGACGGGGACGGTTTAGGGTCCAGGTGAGGGTACGACAACGCTCTAGGGGGAGCGTACGTGTGAGGGCGCGGGTTAGTGTCAGCGTACGGGTTAGGATTAGGGGACGGCTGAGGGTCAGGCTTCGGGGAAGGGTTAGGGTTAGGGTTCGGGCTAGGGTTAGGGTTAGGGGACGGGGACGGTTCAGGGTCCAGGTGAGGGTACGACAACGCTCTAGGGGGAGCGTACGTGTGAGGGCACGGGTTAGTGTCAGCGTACGGGTTAGGATTAGGGGACGGCTGAGGGTCAGGCTTCGGGGAAGGGTTAGGGTTAGGGTTCGGGCTAGGGTTAGGGTTAGAGGACGGGGACGGTTTAGGGTCCAGGTGAGGGTACGACAACGCTCTAGGGGGAGCGTACGTGTGAGGGCGCGGGTTAGTGTCAGCGTACGGGTTAGGATTAGGGGACGGCTGAGGGTCAGGCTTCGGGGAAGGGTTAGGGTTAGGGTTCGGGCTAGGGTTAGGGTTAGGGGACGGGGACGGTTTAGGGTCCAGGTGAGGGTACGACAACGCTCTAGGGGGAGCGTACGTGTGAGGGCGCGGGTTAGTGTCAGCGTACGGGTTAGGATTAGGGGACGGCTGAGGGTCAGGCTTCGGGGAAGGGTTAGGGTTAGGCTTCGGGCTAGGGTTAGGGTTAGGGGACGGGGACGGTTTAGGGTCCAGGTGAGGGTACGACAACGCTCTAGGGGGAGCGTACGTGTGAGGGCGCGGGTTAGTGTCAGCGTACGGGTTAGGATTAGGGGACGGCTGAGGGTCAGGCTTCGGGGAAGGGTTAGGGTTAGGCTTCGGGCTAGGGTTAGGGTTAGGGGACGGGGACGGTTTAGGGTCCAGGTGAGGGTACGACAACGCTCTAGGGGGAGCGTACGTGTGAGGGCGCGGGTTAGTGTCAGCGTACGGGTTAGGATTAGGGGACGGCTGAGGGTCAGGCTTCGGGGAAGGGTTAGGGTTAGGGTTCGGGCTAGGGTTAGGGTTAGGGGACGGGGACGGTTTAGGGTCCAGGTGAGGGTACGACAACGCTCTAGGGGGAGCGTACGTGTGAGGGCGCGGGTTAGTGTCAGCGTACGGGTTAGGATTAGGGGACGGCTGAGGGTCAGGCTTCGGGGAAGGGTTAGGGTTAGGCTTCGGGCTAGGGTTAGGGTTAGGGGACGGGGACGGTTTAGGGTCCAGGTGACGGTACGACAACGCTCTAGGGGGAGCGTACGTGTGAGGGCGCGGGTTAGTGTCAGCGTACGGGTTAGGATTAGGGGACGGCTGAGGGTCAGGCTTCGGGGAAGGGTTAGGGTTAGGCTTCGGGCTAGGGTTAGGGTTAGGGGACGGGGACGGTTTAGGGTCCAGGTGAGGGTACGACAACGCTCTAGGGGGAGCGTACGTGTGAGGGCGCGGGTTAGTGTCAGCGTACGGGTTAGGATTAGGGGACGGCTGAGGGTCAGGCTTCGGGGAAGGGTTAGGGTTAGGGTTCGGGCTAGGGTTAGGGTTAGGGGACGGGGACGGTTTAGGGTCCAGGTGAGGGTACGACAACGCTCTAGGGGGAGCGTACGTGTGAGGGCGCGGGTTAGTGTCAGCGTACGGGTTAGGATTAGGGGACGGCTGAGGGTCAGGCTTCGGGGAAGGGTTAGGGTTAGGGTTCGGGCTAGGGTTAGGGTTAGGGGACGGGGACGGTTTAGGGTCCAGGTGAGGGTACGACAACGCTCTAGGGGGAGCGTACGTGTGAGGGCGCGGGTTAGTGTCAGCGTACGGGTTAGGATTAGGGGACGGCTGAGGGTCAGGCTTCGGGGAAGGGTTAGGGTTAGGGTTCGGGCTAGGGTTAGGGTTAGAGGACGGGGACGGTTTAGGGTCCAGGTGAGGGTACGACAACGCTCTAGGGGGAGTGTACGTGTGAGGGCGCGGGTTAGTGTCAGCGTACGGGTTAGGATTAGGGGACGGCTGAGGGTCAGGCTTCGGGGAAGGGTTAGGGTTAGGGTTCGGGCTAGGGTTAGGGTTAGGGGACGGGGACGGTTTAGGGTCCAGGTGAGGGTACGACAACGCTCTAGGGGGAGCGTACGTGTGAGGGCGCGGGTTAGTGTCAGCGTACGGGTTAGGATTAGGGGACGGCTGAGGGTCAGGCTTCGGGGAAGGGTTAGGGTTAGGGTTCGGGCTAGGGTTAGGGTTAGGGGACGGGGACGGTTTAGGGTCCAGGTGACGGTACGTCAACGCTCTAGGGGGAGCGTACTTGTGAGGGCGCGGGTTAGTGTCAGCGTACGGGTTAGGATTAGGGGACGGCTGAGGGTCAGGCTTCGGGGAAGGGTTAGGGTTAGGCTTCGGGCTAGGGTTAGGGTTAGGGGACGGGGACGGTTTAGGGTCCAGGTGAGGGTACGACAACGCTCTAGGGGGAGCGTACGTGTGAGGGCGCGGGTTAGTGTCAGCGTACGGGTTAGGATTAGGGGACGGCTGAGGGTCAGGCTTCGGGGAAGGGTTAGGGTTAGGGTTCGGGCTAGGGTTAAGGTTAAGGGACGGGGACGGTTTAGGGTCCAGGTGAGGGTACGACAACGCTCTAGGGGGAGCGTACGTGTGAGGGCGCGGGTTAGTGTCAGCGTACGGGTTAGGATTAGGGGACGGCTGAGGGTCAGGCTTCGGGGAAGGGTTAGGGTTAGGGTTCGGGCTAGGGTTAGGGTTAGGGGACGGGGACGGTTTAGGGTCCAGGTGATGGTACGACAACGCTCTAGGGGGAGCGTACGTGTGAGGGCGCGGGTTAGTGTCAGCGTACGGGTTAGGATTAGGGGACGGGTGAGGGTCAGGCTTCGGGGAAGGGTTAGGGTTAGGGTTCGGGCTAGGGTTAGGGTTAGGGGACGGGGACGGTTCAGGGTCCAGGTGAGGGTACGACAACGCTCTAGGGGGAGCGTACGTGTGAGGGCGCGGGTTAGTGTCAGCGTACGGGTTAGGATTAGGGGACGGCTGAGGGTCAGGCTTCGGGGAAGGGTTAGGGTTAGGGTTCGGGCTAGGGTTAGGGTTATGGGACGGGGACGGTTCAGGGTCCAGGTGAGGGTACGACAACGCTCTAGGGGGAGCGTACGTGTGAGGGCGCGGGTTAGTGTCAGCGTACGGGTTAGGATTAGGGGACGGCTGAGGGTCAGGCTTCGGGGAAGGGTTAGGGTTAGGGTTCGGGCTAGGGTTAGGGTTAGGGGACGGGGACGGTTCAGGGTCCAAGTGAGGGTACGACAACACTCTAGGGGGAGCGTACGTGTGAGGGCGCGGGTTAGTGTCAGCGTACGGGTTAGGATTAGGGGACGGCTGAGGGTCAGGCTTCGGGGAAGGGTTAGGGTTAGGGTTCGGGCTAGGGTTAGGGTTAGGGGACGGGGACGGTTTAGGGTCCAGGTGAGGGTACGACAACGCTCTAGGGGGAGCGTACGTGTGAGGGCGCGGGTTAGTGTCAGCGTACGGGTTAGGATTAGGGGACGGCTGAGGGTCAGGCTTCGGGGAAGGGTTAGGGTTAGGGTTCGGGCTAGGGTTAGGGTTAGGGGACGGGGACGGTTTAGGGTCCAGGTGAGGGTACGACAACGCTCTAGGGGGAGCGTACGTGTGAGGGCGCGGGTTAGTGTCAGCGTACGGGTTAGGATTAGGGGACGGCTGAGGGTCAGGCTTCGGGGAAGGGTTAGGGTTAGGGTTCGGGCTAGGGTTAGGGTTAGGGGACGGGGACGGTTTAGGGTCCAGGTGAGGGTACGACAACGCTCTAGGGGGAGCGTACGTGTGAGGGCGCGGGTTAGTGTCAGCGTACGGGTTAGGATTAGGGGACGGCTGAGGGTCAGGCTTCGGGGAAGGGTTAGGGTTAGGGTTCGGGCTAGGGTTAGGGTTAGGGGACGGGGACGGTTTAGGGTCCAGGTGAGGGTACGACAACGCTCTAGGGGGAGCGTACGTGTGAGGGCGCGGGTTAGTGTCAGCGTATGGGTTAGGATTAGGGGACGGCTGAGGGTCAGGCTTCGGGGAAGGGTTAGGGTTAGGGTTCGGGCTAGGGTTAGGGTTAGGGGACGGGGACGGTTTAGGGTCCAGGTGAGGGTACGACAACGCTCTAGGGGGAGCGTACGTGTGAGGGCGCGGGTTAGTGTCAGCGTACGGGTTAGGATTAGGGGACGGCTGAGGGTCAGGCTTCGGGGAAGGGTTAGGGTTAGGCTTCGGGCTAGGGTTAGTGTTAGGGGACGGGGACGGTTTAGGGTCCAGGTGAGGGTATGACAACGCTCTAGGGGGAGCGTACGTGTGAGGGCGCGGGTTAGTGTCAGCGTACGGGTTAGGATTAGGGGACGGCTGAGGGTCAGGCTTCGGGGAAGGGTTAGGGTTAGGGTTCGGGCTAGGGTTAGGGTTAGAGGACGGGGACGTTTTAGGGTCCAGGTGAGGGTACGACAACGCTCTAGGGGGAGCGTACGTGTGAGGGCGCGGGTTAGTGTCAGCGTACGGGTTAGGATTAGGGGACGGCTGAGGGTCAGGCTTCGGGGAAGGGTTAGGGTTAGGGTTCGGGCTAGGGTTAGGGTTAGGGGACGGGGACGGTTTAGGGTCCAGGTGAGGGTACGACAACGCTCTAGGGGGAGCGTACGTGTGAGGGCGCGGGTTAGTGTCAGCGTACGGGTTAGGATTAGGGGACGGCTGAGGGTCAGGCTTCGGGGAAGGGTTAGGGTTAGGGTTCGGGCTAGGGTTAGGGTTAGGGGACGGGGACGGTTTAGGGTCCAGGTGACGGTACGACAACGCTCTAGGGGGAGCGTACTTGTGAGGGCGCGGGTTAGTGTCAGCGTACGGGTTAGGATTAGGGGACGGCTGAGGGTCAGGCTTCGGGGAAGGGTTAGGGTTAGGCTTCGGGCTAGGGTTAGGGTTAGGGGACGGGGACGGTTTAGGGTCCAGGTGAGGGTACGACAACGCTCTAGGGGGAGCGTACGTGTGAGGGCGCGGGTTAGTGTCAGCGTACGGGTTAAGATTAGGGGACGGCTGAGGGTCAGGCTTCGGGGAAGGGTTAGGGTTAGGGTTCGGGCTAGGGTTAGGGTTAGGGGACGGGGACGGTTTAGGGTCCAGGTGAGGGTACGACAACGCTCTAGGGGGAGCGTACGTGTGAGGGCGCGGGTTAGTGTCAGCGTACGGGTTAGGATTAGGGGACGGCTGAGGGTCAGGCTTCGGGGAAGGGTTAGGTTTAGGGTTCGGGCTAGGGTTAGGGTTAGGGGATGGGGACGGTTTAGGGTCCAGGTGAGGGTACGACAACGCTCTAGGGGGAGCGTATGTGTGAGGGCGCGGGTTAGTGTCAGCGTACGGGTTAGGATTAGGGGACGGCTGAGGGTCAGGCTTCGGGGAAGGGTTAGGGTTAGGGTTCGGGCTAGGGTTAGGGTTAGGGGAGGGGGACGGTTTAGGGTCCAGGTGATGGTACGACAACGCTCTAGGGGGAGCGTACGTGTGAGGGCGCGGGTTAGTGTCAGCGTACGGGTTAGGATTAGGGGACGGCTGAGGGTCAGGCTTCGGGGAAGGGTTAGGGTTAGGCTTCGGGCTAGGGTTAGGGTTAGGGGACGGGGACGGTTTAGGGTCCAGGTGAGGGTACGACAACGCTCTAGGGGGAGCGTACGTGTGAGGGCGCGGGTTAGTGTCAGCGTACGGGTTAGGATTAGGGGACGGCTGAGGGTCAGGCTTCGGGGAAGGGTTAGGGTTAGGGTTCGGGCTAGGGTTAGGGTTAGGGGACGGGGACGGTTTAGGGTCCAGGTGAGGGTACGACAACGCTCTAGGGGGAGCGTACGTGTGAGGGCGCGGGTTAGTGTCAGCGTACGGGTTAGGATTAGGGGACGGCTGAGGGTCAGGCTTCGGGGAAGGGTTAGGGTTAGGCTTCGGGCTAGGGTTAGGGTTAGGGGACGGGGACAGTTTAGGGTCCAGGTGAGGGTACGACAACGCTCTAGGGGAAGCGTACGTGTGAGGGCGCGGGTTAGTGTCAGCGTACGGGTTAGGATTAGGGGACGGCTGAGGGTTAGGCTTCGGGGAAGGGTTAGGGTTAGGCTTCGGGCTAGGGTTAGGGTTAGGGGACGGGGACGGTTTAGGGTCCAGGTGAGGGTACGACAACGCTCTAGGGGAAGCGTACGTGTGAGGGCGCGGGTTAGTGTCAGCGTACGGGTTAGGATTAGGGGACGGCTGAGGGTCAGGCTTCGGGGAAGTGTTAGGGTTAGGCTTTGGGCTAGGGTTAGGGTTAGGGGACGGGGACGGTTTAGGGTCCAGGTGAGGGTACGACAACGCTCTAGGGGGAGCGTACGTGTGAGGGCGCGGGTTAGTGTCAGCGTACGGGTTAGGATTAGGGGACGGCTGAGGGTCAGGCTTCGGGGAAGGGTTAGGGTTAGGCTTCGGGCTAGGGTTAGGGTTAGGGGACGGGGACGTTTCAGGGTCCAGGTGAGGGTACGACAACGCTCTAGGGGGAGCGTACGTGTGAGGGCGCGGGTTAGTGTCAGCGTACGGGTTAGGATTAGGGGACGGCTGAGGGTCAGGCTTCGGGGAAGGGTTAGGGTTAGGCTTCGGGCTAGGGTTAGGGTTAGGGGACGGGGACGGTTCAGGGTCCAGGTGAGGGTACGACAACGCTCTAGGGGGAGCGTACGTGTGAGGGTGCGGGTTAGTGTCAGCGTACGGGTTAGGATTAGGGGACGGCTGAGGGTCAGGCTTCGGGGAAGGGTTAGGGTTAGGCTTCGGGCTAGGGTTAGGGTTAGGGGACGGGGACGGTTCAGGGTCCAGGTGAGGGTACGACAACGCTCTAGGGGGAGCGTACGTGTGAGGGCGCGGGTTAGTGTCAGCGTACGGGTTAGGATTAGGGGACGGCTGAGGGTCAGGCTTCGGGGAAGGGTTAGGGTTAGGGTTCGGGCTAGGGTTAGGGTTAGGGGACGGGGACGGTTCAGGGTCCAGGTGAGGGTACGACAACGCTCTAGGGGGAGCGTACGTGTGAGGGCGCGGGTTAGTGTCAGCGTACGGGTTAGGATTAGGGGACGGCTGAGGGTCAGGCTTCGGGGAAGGGTTAGGGTTAGGGTTCGGGCTAGGGTTAGGGTTAGGGGACGGGGACGGTTTAGGGTCCAGGTGAGGGTACGACAACGCTCTAGGGGGAGCGTACGTGTGAGGGCGCGGGTTAGTGTCAGCGTACGGGTTAGGATTAGGGGACGGCTGAGGGTCAGGCTTCGGGGAAGTGTTAGGGTTAGGCTTCGGGCTAGGGTTAGGGTTAGGGGACGGGGACGGTTTAGGGTCCAGGTGAGGGTACGACAACGCTCTAGGGGGAGCGTACGTGTGAGGGCGCGGGTTAGTGTCAGCGTACGGGTTAGGATTAGGGGACGGCTGAGGGTCAGGCTTCGGGGAAGGGTTAGGGTTAGGGTTCGGGCTAGGGTTAGGGTTAGGGGACGGGGACGGTTCAGGGTCCAGGTGAGGGTACGACAACGCTCTAGGGGGAGCGTACGTGTGAGGGCACGGGTTAGTGTCAGCGTACGGGTTAGGATTAGGGGACGGCTGAGGGTCAGGCTTCGGGGAAGGGTTAGGGTTAGGGTTCGGGCTAGGGTTAGGGTTAGGGGACGGGGACGGTTTAGGGTCCAGGTGAGGGTATGACAACGCTCTGGGGGAGCGTACGTGTGGGGGCGCGGGTTAGTGTCAGCGTACGGGTTAGGATTAGGGGACGGCTGAGGGTCAGGCTTCGGGGAAGGGTTAGGGTTAGGGTTCGGGCTAGGGTTAGCGTTAGGGGACGGGGACGGTTTAGGGTCCAGGTGAGGGTACGACAACGCTCTGGGGGAGCGTACGTGTGGGGGCGCGGGTTAGTGTCAGCGTACGGGTTAGGATTAGGGGACGGCTGAGGGTCAGGCTTCAGGGAAGTGTTAGGGTTAGGGTTCGGGCTAGGGTTAGGGTTAGGGGACGGGGACGGTTTAGGGTCCAGGTGAGGGTACGACAACGCTCTAGGGGGAGCGTACGTGTGAGGGCGCGGGTTAGTGTCAGCGTACGGGTTAGGATTACGGGACGGCTGAGGGTCAGGCTTCGGGGAAGGGTTAGGGTTAGGGTTCGGGCTAGGGTTAGGGTTAGAGGACGGGGACGGTTTAGGGTCCAGGTGAGGGTACGACAACGCTCTAGGGGGAGCGTACGTGTGAGGGCGCGGGTTAGTGTCAGCGTACGGGTTAGGATTAGGGGACGGCTGAGGGTCAGGCTTCGGGGAAGGGTTAGGGTTAGGGTTCGGGCTAGGGTTAGGGTTAGGGGACGGGGACGGTTTAGGGTCCAGGTGAGGGTACGACAACGCTCTAGGGGGAGCGTACGTGTGAGGGCGCGGGTTAGTGTCAGCGTACGGGTTAGGATTAGGGGACGGCTGAGGGTCAGGCTTCGGGGAAGGGTTAGGGTTAGGCTTCGGGCTAGGGTTAGGGTTAGGGGACGGGGACGGTTTAGGGTCCAGGTGACGGTACGACAACGCTCTAGGGGGAGCGTACGTGTGAGGGCGCGGGTTAGTGTCAGCGTACGGGTTAGGATTAGGGGACGGCTGAGGGTCAGGCTTCGGGGAAGGGTTAGGGTTAGGCTTCGGGCTAGGGTTAGGGTTAGGGGACGGGGACGGTTTAGGGTCCAGGTGAGGGTACGACAACGCTCTAGGGGGAGCGTACGTGTGAGGGCGCGGGTTAGTGTCAGCGTACGGGTTAGGATTAGGGGACGGCTGAGGGTCAGGCTTCGGGGAAGGGTTAGGGTTAGGGTTCGGGCTAGGGTTAGGGTTAGGGGACGGGGACGGTTTAGGGTCCAGGTGAGGGTACGACAACGCTCTAGGGGGAGCGTACGTGTGAGGGCGCGGGTTAGTGTCAGCGTACGGGTTAGGATTAGGGGACGGCTGAGGGTCAGGCTTCGGGGAAGGGTTAGGGTTAGGCTTCGGGCTAGGGTTAGGGTTAGGGGACGGGGACGGTTTAGGGTCCAGGTGACGGTACGACAACGCTCTAGGGGGAGCGTACGTGTGAGGGCGCGGGTTAGTGTCAGCGTACGGGTTAGGATTAGGGGACGGCTGAGGGTCAGGCTTCGGGGAAGGGTTAGGGTTAGGCTTCGGGCTAGGGTTAGGGTTAGGGGACGGGGACGGTTTAGGGTCCAGGTGAGGGTACGACAACGCTCTAGGGGGAGCGTACGTGTGAGGGCGCGGGTTAGTGTCAGCGTACGGGTTAGGATTAGGGGACGGCTGAGGGTCAGGCTTCGGGGAAGGGTTAGGGTTAGGGTTCGGGCTAGGGTTAGGGTTAGGGGACGGGGACGGTTTAGGGTCCAGGTGAGGGTACGACAACGCTCTAGGGGGAGCGTACGTGTGAGGGCGCGGGTTAGTGTCAGCGTACGGGTTAGGATTAGGGGACGGCTGAGGGTCAGGCTTCGGGGAAGGGTTAGGGTTAGGGTTCGGGCTAGGGTTAGGGTTAGGGGACGGGGACGGTTTAGGGTCCAGGTGAGGGTACGACAACGCTCTAGGGGGAGCGTACGTGTGAGGGCGCGGGTTAGTGTCAGCGTACGGGTTAGGATTAGGGGACGGCTGAGGGTCAGGCTTCGGGGAAGGGTTAGGGTTAGGGTTCGGGCTAGGGTTAGGGTTAGGGGACGGGGACGGTTTAGGGTCCAGGTGAGGGTACGACAACGCTCTAGGGGGAGCGTACGTGTGAGGGCGCGGGTTAGTGTCAGCGTACGGGTTAGGATTAGGGGACGGCTGAGGGTCAGGCTTCGGGGAAGGGTTAGGGTTAGGCTTCGGGCTAGGGTTAGGGTTAGGGGACGGGGACGGTTTAGGGTCCAGGTGACGGTACGACAACGCTCTAGGGGGAGCGTACGTGTGAGGGCGCGGGTTAGTGTCAGCGTACGGGTTAGGATTACGGGACGGCTGAGGGTCAGGCTTCGGGGAAGGGTTAGGGTTAGGCTTCGGGCTAGGGTTAGGGTTAGGGGACGGGGACGGTTTAGGGTCCAGGTGAGGGTACGACAACGCTCTAGGGGGAGCGTACGTGTGAGGGCGCGGGTTAGTGTCAGCGTACGGGTTAGGATTAGGGGACGGCTGAGGGTCAGGCTTCGGGGAAGGGTTAGGGTTAGGGTTCGGGCTAGGGTTAGGGTTAGGGGACGGGGACGGTTTAGGGTCCAGGTGAGGGTACGACAACGCTCTAGGGGGAGCGTACGTGTGAGGGCGCGGGTTAGTGTCAGCGTACGGGTTAGGATTAGGGGACGGCTGAGGGTCAGGCTTCGGGGAAGGGTTAGGGTTAGGCTTCGGGCTAGGGTTAGGGTTAGGGGACGGGGACGGTTTAGGGTCCAGGTGACGGTACGACAACGCTCTAGGGGGAGCGTACGTGTGAGGGCGCGGGTTAGTGTCAGCGTACGGGTTAGGATTAGGGGACGGCTGAGGGTCAGGCTTCGGGGAAGGGTTAGGGTTAGGCTTCGGGCTAGGGTTAGGGTTAGGGGACGGGGACGGTTTAGGGTCCAGGTGAGGGTACGACAACGCTCTAGGGGGAGCGTACGTGTGAGGGCGCGGGTTAGTGTCAGCGTACGGGTTAGGATTAGGGGACGGCTGAGGGTCAGGCTTCGGGGAAGGGTTAGGGTTAGGGTTCGGGCTAGGGTTAGGGTTAGGGGACGGGGACGGTTTAGGGTCCAGGTGAGGGTACGACAACGCTCTAGGGGGAGCGTACGTGTGAGGGCGCGGGTTAGTGTCAGCGTACGGGTTAGGATTAGGGGACGGCTGAGGGTCAGGCTTCGGGGAAGGGTTAGGGTTAGGGTTCGGGCTAGGGTTAGGGTTAGGGGACGGGGACGGTTTAGGGTCCAGGTGAGGGTACGACAACGCTCTAGGGGGAGCGTACGTGTGAGGGCGCGGGTTAGTGTCAGCGTACGGGTTAGGATTAGGGGACGGCTGAGGGTCAGGCTTCGGGGAAGGGTTAGGGTTAGGCTTCGGGCTAGGGTTAGGGTTAGGGGACGGGGACGGTTTAGGGTCCAGGTGAGGGTACGACAACGCTCTAGGGGGAGCGTACGTGTGAGGGCGCGGGTTAGTGTCAGCGTACGGGTTAGGATTAGGGGACGGCTGAGGGTCAGGCTTCGGGGAAGGGTTAGGGTTAGGCTTCGGGCTAGGGTTAGGGTTAGGGGACGGGGACGGTTTAGGGTCCAGGTGAGGGTACGACAACGCTCTAGGGGGAGCGTACGTGTGAGGGCGCGGGTTAGTGTCAGCGTACGGGTTAGGATTAGGGGACGGCTGAGGGTCAGGCTTCGGGGAAGGGTTAGGGTTAGGCTTCGGGCTAGGGTTAGGGTTAGGGGACGGGGACGTTTTAGGGTCCAGGTGAGGGTACGACAACGCTCTAGGGGGAGCGTACGTGTGAGGGCGCGGGTTAGTGTCAGCGTACGGGTTAGGATTAGGGGACGGCTGAGGGTCAGGCTTCGGGGAAGGGTTAGGGTTAGGCTTCGGGCTAGGGTTAGGGTTAGGGGACGGGGACAGTTTAGGGTCCAGGTGAGGGTACGACAACGCTCTAGGGGAAGCGTACGTGTGAGGGCGCGGGTTAGTGTCAGCGTACGGGTTAGGATTAGGGGACGGCTGAGGGTCAGGCTTCGGGGAAGGGTTAGGGTTAGGCTTCGGGCTAGGGTTAGGGTTAGGGGACGGGGACGGTTTAGGGTCCAGGTGAGGGTACGACAACGCTCTAGGGGGAGCGTACGTGTGAGGGCGCGGGTTAGTGTCAGCGTACGGGTTAGGATTAGGGGACGGCTGAGGGTCAGGCTTCGGGGAAGGGTTAGGGTTAGGCTTCGGGCTAGGGTTAGGGTTAGGGGACGGGGACGTTTCAGGGTCCAGGTGAGGGTACGACAACGCTCTAGGGGGAGCGTACGTGTGAGGGCGTGGGTTAGTGTCAGCGTACGGGTTAGGATTAGGGGACGGCTGAGGGTCAGGCTTCGGGGAAGGGTTAGGGTTAGGCTTCGGGCTAGGGTTAGGGTTAGGGGACGGGGACGGTTCAGGGTCCAGGTGAGGGTACGACAACGCTCTAGGGGGAGCGTACGTGTGAGGGCGCGGGTTAGTGTCAGCGTACGGGTTAGGATTAGGGGACGGCTGAGGGTCAGGCTTCGGGGAAGGGTTAGGGTTAGGGTTCGGGCTAGGGTTAGGGTTAGGGGACGGGGACGGTTTAGGGTCCAGGTGAGGGTACGACAACGCTCTAGGGGGAGCGTACGTGTGAGGGCGCGGGTTAGTGTCAGCGTACGGGTTAGGATTAGGGGACGGCTGAGGGTCAGGCTTCGGGGAAGGGTTAGGGTTAGGGTTCGGGCTAGGGTTAGGGTTAGGGGACGGGGACGGTTTAGGGTCCAGGTGAGGGTACGACAACGCTCTAGGGGGAGCGTACGTGTGAGGGCGCGGGTTAGTGTCAGCGTACGGGTTAGGATTAGGGGACGGCTGACGGTCAGGCTTCGGGGAAGGGTTAGGGTTAGGCTTCGGGCTAGGGTTAGGGTTAGGGGACGGGGACGGTTTAGGGTCCAGGTGAGGGTACGACAACGCTCTAGGGGGAGCGTACGTGTGAGGGCGCGGGTTAGTGTCAGCGTACGGGTTAGGATTAGGGGACGGCTGAGGGTCAGGCTTCGGGGAAGGGTTAGGGTTAGGCTTCGGGCTAGGGTTAGGGTTAGGGGACGGGGACGGTTTAGGGTCCAGGTGAGGGTACGACAACGCTCTAGGGGGAGCGTACGTGTGAGGGCGCGGGTTAGTGTCAGCGTACGGGTTAGGATTAGGGGACGGCTGAGGGTCAGGCTTCGGGGAAGGGTTAGGGTTAGGGTTCGGGCTAGGGTTAGGGTTAGGGGACGGGGACGGTTCAGGGTCCAGGTGAGGGTACGACAACGCTCTAGGGGGAGCGTACGTGTGAGGGCACGGGTTAGTGTCAGCGTACGGGTTAGGATTAGGGGACGGCTGAGGGTCAGGCTTCGGGGAAGGGTTAGGGTTAGGGTTCGGGCTAGGGTTAGGGTTAGGGGACGGGGACGGTTTAGGGTCCAGGTGAGGGTATGACAACGCTCTGGGGGAGCGTACGTGTGGGGGCGCGGGTTAGTGTCAGCGTACGGGTTAGGATTAGGGGACGGCTGAGGGTCAGGCTTCGGGGAAGGGTTAGGGTTAGGGTTCGGGCTAGGGTTAGCGTTAGGGGACGGGGACGGTTTAGGGTCCAGGTGAGGGTACGACAACGCTCTGGGGGAGCGTACGTGTGGGGGCGCGGGTTAGTGTCAGCGTACGGGTTAGGATTAGGGGACGGCTGAGGGTCAGGCTTCAGGGAAGTGTTAGGGTTAGGGTTCGGGCTAGGGTTAGGGTTAGGGGACGGGGACGGTTTAGGGTCCAGGTGAGGGTACGACAACGCTCTAGGGGGAGCGTACGTGTGAGGGCGCGGGTTAGTGTCAGCGTACGGGTTAGGATTAGGGGACGGCTGAGGGTCAGGCTTCGGGGAAGGGTTAGGGTTAGGCTTCGGGCTAGGGTTAGGGTTAGGGGACGGGGACGGTTTAGGGTCCAGGTGACGGTACGACAACGCTCTAGGGGGAGCGTAGTTGTGAGGGCGCGGGTTAGTGTCAGCGTACGGGTTAGGATTAGGGGACGGCTGAGGGTCAGGCTTCGGGGAAGGGTTAGGGTTAGGCTTCGGGCTAGGGTTAGGGTTAGGGGACGGGGACGGTTTAGGGTCCAGGTGAGGGTACGACAACGCTCTAGGGGGAGCGTACGTGTGAGGGCGCGGGTTAGTGTCAGCGTACGGGTTAGGATTAGGGGACGGCTGAGGGTCAGGCTTCGGGGAAGGGTTAGGGTTAGGGTTCGGGCTAGGGTTAGGGTTAGGGGACGGGGACGGTTTAGGGTCCAGGTGAGGGTACGACAACGCTCTAGGGGGAGCGTACGTGTGAGGGCGCGGGTTAGTGTCAGCGTACGGGTTAGGATTAGGGGACGGCTGAGGGTCAGGCTTCGGGGAAGGGTTAGGGTTAGGGTTCGGGCTAGGGTTAGGGTTAGGGGACGGGGACGGTTTAGGGTCCAGGTGAGGGTACGACAACGCTCTAGGGGGAGCGTACGTGTGAGGGCGCGGGTTAGTGTCAGCGTACGGGTTAGGATTAGGGGACGGCTGAGGGTCAGGCTTCGGGGAAGGGTTAGGGTTAGGGTTCGGCCTAGGGTTAGGGTTAGGGGACGGGGACGGTTTAGGGTCCAGGTGAGGGTACGACAACGCTCTAGGGGGAGCGTACGTGTGAGGGCGCGGGTTAGTGTCAGCGTACGGGTTAGGATTAGGGGACGGCTGAGGGTCAGGCTTCGGGGAAGGGTTAGGGTTAGGCTTCGGGCTAGGGTTAGGGTTAGGGGACGGGGACGGTTTAGGGTCCAGGTGAGGGTACGACAACGCTCTAGGGGGAGCGTACGTGTGAGGGCGCGGGTTAGTGTCAGCGTACGGGTTAGGATTAGGGGACGGCTGAGGGTCAGGCTTCGGGGAAGGGTTAGGGTTAGGCTTCGGGCTAGGGTTAGGGTTAGGGGACGGGGACGGTTTAGGGTCCAGGTGAGGGTACGACAACGCTCTAGGGGGAGCGTACGTGTGAGGGCGCGGGTTAGTGTCAGCGTACGGGTTAGGATTAGGGGACGGCTGAGGGTCAGGCTTCGGGGAAGGGTTAGGGTTAGGCTTCGGGCTAGGGTTAGGGTTAGGGGACGGGGACAGTTTAGGGTCCAGGTGAGGGTACGACAACGCTCTAGGGGAAGCGTACGTGTGAGGGCGCGGGTTAGTGTCAGCGTACGGGTTAGGATTAGGGGACGGCTGAGGGTCAGGCTTCGGGGAAGGGTTAGGGTTAGGCTTCGGGCTAGGGTTAGGGTTAGGGGACGGGGACGGTTTAGGGTCCAGGTGAGGGTACGACAACGCTCTAGGGGGAGCGTACGTGTGAGGGCGCGGGTTAGTGTCAGCGTACGGGTTAGGATTAGGGGACGGCTGAGGGTCAGGCTTCGGGGAAGGGTTAGGGTTAGGCTTCGGGCTAGGGTTAGGGTTAGGGGACGGGGACGTTTCAGGGTCCAGGTGAGGGTACGACAACGCTCTAGGGGGAGCGTACGTGTGAGGGCGCGGGTTAGTGTCAGCGTACGGGTTAGGATTAGGGGACGGCTGAGGGTCAGGCTTCGGGGAAGGGTTAGGGTTAGGCTTCGGGCTAGGGTTAGGGTTAGGGGACGGGGACGGTTCAGGGTCCAGGTGAGGGTACGACAACGCTCTAGGGGGAGCGTACGTGTGAGGGCGCGGGTTAGTGTCAGCGTACGGGTTAGGATTAGGGGACGGCTGAGGGTCAGGCTTCGGGGAAGGGTTAGGGTTAGGGTTCGGGCTAGGGTTAGGGTTAGGGGACGGGGACGGTTTAGGGTCCAGGTGAGGGTACGACAACGCTCTAGGGGGAGCGTACGTGTGAGGGCGCGGGTTAGTGTCAGCGTACGGGTTAGGATTAGGGGACGGCTGAGGGTCAGGCTTCGGGGAAGGGTTAGGGTTAGGGTTCGGGCTAGGGTTAGGGTTAGGGGACGGGGACGGTTTAGGGTCCAGGTGAGGGTACGACAACGCTCTAGGGGGAGCGTACGTGTGAGGGCGCGGGTTAGTGTCAGCGTACGGGTTAGGATTAGGGGACGGCTGAGGGTCAGGCTTCGGGGAAGGGTTAGGGTTAGGCTTCGGGCTAGGGTTAGGGTTAGGGGACGGGGACGGTTTAGGGTCCAGGTGAGTGTACGACAACGCTCTAGGGGGAGCGTACGTGTGAGGGCGCGGGTTAGTGTCAGCGTACGGGTTAGGATTAGGGGACGGCTGAGGGTCAGGCTTCGGGGAAGGGTTAGGGTTAGGCTTCGGGCTAGGGTTAGGGTTAGGGGACGGGGACGGTTTAGGGTCCAGGTGAGGGTACGACAACGCTCTAGGGGGAGCGTACGTGTGAGGGCGCGGGTTAGTGTCAGCGTACGGGTTAGGATTAGGGGACGGCTGAGGGTCAGGCTTCGGGGAAGGGTTAGGGTTAGGCTTCGGGCTAGGGTTAGGGTTAGGGGACGGGGACAGTTTAGGGTCCAGGTGAGGGTACGACAACGCTCTAGGGGAAGCGTACGTGTGAGGGCGCGGGTTAGTGTCAGCGTACGGGTTAGGATTAGGGGACGGCTGAGGGTCAGGCTTCGGGGAAGGGTTAGGGTTAGGCTTCGGGCTAGGGTTAGGGTTAGGGGACGGGGACGGTTTAGGGTCCAGGTGAGGGTACGACAACGCTCTAGGGGGAGCGTACGTGTGAGGGCGCGGGTTAGTGTCAGCGTACGGGTTAGGATTAGGGGACGGCTGAGGGTCAGGCTTCGGGGAAGGGTTAGGGTTAGGCTTCGGGCTAGGGTTAGGGTTAGGGGACGGGGACGTTTCAGGGTCCAGGTGAGGGTACGACAACGCTCTAGGGGGAGCGTACGTGTGAGGGCGCGGGTTAGTGTCAGCGTACGGGTTAGGATTAGGGGACGGCTGAGGGTCAGGCTTCGGGGAAGGGTTAGGGTTAGGCTTCGGGCTAGGGTTAGGGTTAGGGGACGGGGACGGTTCAGGGTCCAGGTGAGGGTACGACAACGCTCTAGGGGGAGCGTACGTGTGAGGGTGCGGGTTAGTGTCAGCGTACGGGTTAGGATTAGGGGACGGCTGAGGGTCAGGCTTCGGGGAAGGGTTAGGGTTAGGCTTCGGGCTAGGGTTAGGGTTAGGGGACGGGGACGGTTCAGGGTCCAGGTGAGGGTACGACAACGCTCTAGGGGGAGCGTACGTGTGAGGGCGCGGGTTAGTGTCAGCGTACGGGTTAGGATTAGGGGACGGCTGAGGGTCAGGCTTCGGGGAAGGGTTAGGTTTAGGGTTCGGGCTAGGGTTAGGGTTAGGGGACGGGGACGGTTCAGGGTCCAGGTGAGGGTACGACAACGCTCTAGGGGGAGCGTACGTGTGAGGGCGTGGGTTAGTGTCAGCGTACGGGTTAGGATTAGGGGACGGCTGAGGGTCAGGCTTCGGGGAAGTGTTAGGGTTAGGGTTCGGGCTAGGGTTAGGGTTAGGGGACGGGGACGGTTTAGGGTCCAGGTGAGGGTACGACAACGCTCTAGGGGGAGCGTACGTGTGAGGGCGCGGGTTAGTGTCAGCGTACGGGTTAGGATTAGGGGACGGCTGAGGGTCAGGCTTCGGGGAAGTGTTAGGGTTAGGCTTCGGGCTAGGGTTAGGGTTAGGGGACGGGGACGGTTTAGGGTCCAGGTGAGGGTACGACAACGCTCTAGGGGGAGCGTACGTGTGAGGGCACGGGTTAGTGTCAGCGTACGGGTTAGGATTAGGGGACGGCTGAGGGTCAGGCTTCGGGGAAGGGTTAGGGTTAGGCTTCGGGCTAGGGTTAGGGTTAGGGGACAGGGACGGTTTAGGGTCCAGGTGAGGGTACGACAACGCTCTAGGGGGAGCGTACGTGTGAGGGCGCGGGTTAGTGTCAGCGTACGGGTTAGGATTAGGGGACGGCTGAGGGTCAGGCTTCGGGGAAGGGTTAGGGTTAGGGTTCGGGCTAGGGTTAGGGTTAGGGGACGGGGACGGTTCAGGGTCCAGGTGAGGGTACGACAACGCTCTAGGGGGAGCGTACGTGTGAGGGCACGGGTTAGTGTCAGCGTACGGGTTAGGATTAGGGGACGGCTGAGGGTCAGGCTTCGGGGAAGGGTTAGGGTTTGGGTTCGGGCTAGGGTTAGGGTTAGGGGACGGGGACGGTTTAGGGTCCAGGTGAGGGTACGACAACGCTCTGGGGGAGCGTACGTGTGGGGGCGCGGGTTAGTGTCAGCGTACGGGTTAGGATTAGGGGACGGCTGAGGGTCAGGCTTCGGGGAAGGGTTAGGGTTAGGGTTCGGGCTAGGGTTAGGGTTAGGGGATTAGGACGGTTTAGGGTCCAGGTGAGTGTACGACAACGCTCTAGGGGGAGCGTACGTGTGAGGGCGCGGGTTAGTGTCAGCGTACGGGTTAGGATTAGGGGACGGGTGAGGGTCAGGCTTCGGGGAAGGGTTAGGGTTAGGGTTCGGGCTAGGGTTAGGGTTAGGGGACGGGGACGGTTCAGGGTCCAGGTGAGGGTACGACAACGCTCTAGGGGGAGCGTACGTGTGAGGGCGCGGGTTAGTGTCAGCGTACGGGTTAGGATTAGGGGACGGCTGAGGGTCAGGCTTCGGGGAAGGGTTAGGGTTAGGGTTCGGGCTAGGGTTAGGGTTAGGGGACGGGGACGGTTCAGGGTCCAGGTGAGGGTACGACAACGCTCTAGGGGGAGCGTACGTGTGAGGGCGCGGGTTAGTGTCAGCGTACGGGTTAGGATTAGGGGACGGCTGAGGGTCAGGCTTCGGGGAAGGGTTAGGGTTAGGGTTCGGGCTAGGGTTAGGGTTAGGGGACGGGGACGGTTCAGGGTCCAGGTGAGGGTACGACAACACTCTAGGGGGAGCGTACGTGTGAGGGCGCGGGTTAGTGTCAGCGTACGGGTTAGGATTAGGGGACGGCTGAGGGTCAGGCTTCGGGGAAGGGTTAGGGTTAGGGTTCGGGCTAGGGTTAGGGTTAGGGGACGGGGACGGTTTAGGGTCCAGGTGAGGGTACGACAACGCTCTAGGGGGAGCGTACGTGTGAGGGCGCGGGTTAGTGTCAGCGTACGGGTTAGGATTAGGGGACGGCTGAGGGTCAGGCTTCGGGGAAGGGTTAGGGTTAGGGTTCGGGCTAGGGTTAGGGTTAGGGGACGGGGACGGTTTAGGGTCCAGGTGAGGGTACGACAACGCTCTAGGGGGAGCGTACGTGTGAGGGCGCGGGTTAGTGTCAGCGTACGGGTTAGGATTAGGGGACGGCTGAGGGTCAGGCTTCGGGGAAGGGTTAGGGTTAGGGTTCGGGCTAGGGTTAGGGTTAGGGGACGGGGACGGTTTAGGGTCCAGGTGAGGGTACGACAACGCTCTAGGGGGAGCGTACGTGTGAGGGCGCGGGTTAGTGTCAGCGTACGGGTTAGGATTAGGGGACGGCTGAGGGTCAGGCTTCGGGGAAGGGTTAGGGTTAGGGTTCGGGCTAGGGTTAGGGTTAGGGGTCGGGGACGGTTTAGGGTCCAGGTGAGGGTACGACAACGCTCTAGGGGGAGCGTACGTGTGAGGGCGCGGGTTAGTGTCAGCGTACGGGTTAGGATTAGGGGACGGCTGAGGGTCAGGCTTCGGGGAAGGGTTAGGGTTAGGGTTCGGGCTAGGGTTAGGGTTAGGGGACGGGGACGGTTTAGGGTCCAGGTGAGGGTACGACAACGCTCTAGGGGGAGCGTACGTGTGAGGGCGCGGGTTAGTGTCAGCGTACGGGTTAGGATTAGGGGACGGCTGAGGGTCAGGCTTCCGGGAAGGGTTAGGGTTAGGGTTGGGCCTAGGGTTAGGGATAGGGGACGGGGACGGTTCAGGGTCCAGGTGAGGGTACGACAACGCTCTAGGGGGAGCGTACGTGTGAGGGCGCGGGTTAGTGTCAGCGTACGGGTTAGGATTAGGGGACGGCTGAGGGTCAGGCTTCGGGGAAGGGTTAGGGTAAGGGTTCGGGCTAGGGTTAGGGTTAGGGGACGGGGACGGTTTAGGGTCCAGGTGAGGGTACGACAACGCTCTAGGGGGAGCGTACGTGTGAGGGCGTGGGTTAGTGTCAGCGTACGGGTTAGGATTAGGGGACGGCTGAGGGTCAGGCTTCGGGGAAGGGTTAGGGTTAGGCTTCGGGCTAGGGTTAGGGTTAGGGGAAGGGGACGGTTCAGGGTCCAGGTGAGGGTACGACAACGCTCTAGGGGGAGCGTACGTGTGAGGGCGCGGGTTAGTGTCAGCGTATGGGTTAGGATTAGGGGACGGCTGAGGGTCAGGCTTCGGGGAAGGGTTAGGGTTAGGGTTCGGGCTAGGGTTAGGGTTAGGGGACGGGGACGGTTTAGGGTCCAGGTGAGGGTACGACAACGCTCTAGGGGGAGCGTACGTGTGAGGGCGCGGGTTAGTGTCAGCGTACGGGTTAGGATTAGGGGACGGCTGAGGGTCAGGCTTCGGGGAAGGGTTAGGGTTAGGGTTCGGGCTAGGGTTAGGGTTAGGGGACGGGGACGGTTTAGGGTCCAGGTGAGGGTACGACAACGCTCTAGGGGGAGCGTACGTGTGAGGGCGCGGGTTAGTGTCAGCGTACGGGTTAGGATTAGGGGACGGCTGAGGGTCAGGCTTCGGGGAAGGGTTAGGGTTAGGGTTCGGGCTAGGGTTAGGGTTAGGGGACGGGGACGGTTCAGGGTCCAGGTGAGGGTACGACAACGCTCTAGGGGGAGCGTACGTGTGAGGGCGCGGGTTAGTGTCAGCGTACGGGTTAGGATTAGGGGACGGCTGAGGGTCAGGCTTCGGGGAAGTGTTAGGGTTAGGCTTCGGGCTAGGGTTAGGGTTAGGGGACGGGGACGGTTTAGGGTCCAGGTGAGGGTACGACAACGCTCTAGGGGGAGCGTACGTGTGAGGGCGCGGGTTAGTGTCAGCGTACGGGTTAGGATTAGGGGACGGCTGAGGGTCAGGCTTCGGGGAAGGGTTAGGGTTAGGGTTCGGGCTAGGGTTAGGGTTAGGGGACGGGGACGGTTCAGGGTCCAGGTGAGGGTACGACAACGCTCTGGGGGAGCGTACGTGTGGGGGCGCGGGTTAGTGTCAGCGTACGGGTTAGGATTAGGGGACGGCTGAGGGTCAGGCTTCGGGGAAGGGTTAGGGTTAGGGTTCGGGCTAGGGTTAGGGTTAGGGGACGGGGACGGTTTAGGGTCCAGGTGAGGGTACGACAACGCTCTAGGGGGAGCGTACGTGTGGGGGCGCGGGTTAGTGTCAGCGTACGGGTTAGGATTAGGGGACGGGTGAGGGTCAGGCTTCGGGGAAGGGTTAGGGTTAGGGTTCGGGCTAGGGTTAGGGTTAGGGGACGGGGACGGTTCAGGGTCCAGGTGAGGGTACGACAACGCTCTAGGGGGAGCGTACGTGTGAGGGCGCGGGTTAGTGTCAGCGTACGGGTTAGGATTAGGGGACGGCTGAGGGTCAGGCTTCGGGGAAGGGTTAGGGTTAGGGTTCGGGCTAGGGTTAGGGTTAGGGGACGGGGACGGTTTAGGGTCCAGGTGAGGGTACGACAACGCTCTAGGGGGAGCGTACGTGTGAGGGCGCGGGTTAGTGTCAGCGTACGGGTTAGGATTAGGGGACGGCTGAGGGTCAGGCTTCGGGGAAGTGTTAGGGTTAGGGTTCGGGCTAGGGTTAGGGTTAGGGGACGGGGACGGTTCAGGGTCCAGGTGAGGGTACGACAACGCTCTAGGGGGAGCGTACGTGTGAGGGCGCGGGTTAGTGTCAGCGTACGGGTTAGGATTAGGGGACGGCTGAGGGTCAGGCTTCGGGGAAGTGTTAGGGTTAGGCTTCGGGCTAGGGTTAGGGTTAGGGGACGGGGACGGTTTAGGGTCCAGGTGAGGGTACGACAACGCTCTAGGGGGAGCGTACGTGTGAGGGCGCGGGTTAGTGTCAGCGTACGGGTTAGGATTAGGGGACGGCTGAGGGTCAGGCTTCGGGGAAGGGTTAGGGTTAGGCTTCGGGCTAGGGTTAGGGTTAGGGGACAGGGACGGTTTAGGGTCCAGGTGAGGGTACGACAACGCTCTAGGGGGAGCGTACGTGTGAGGGCGCGGGTTAGTGTCAGCGTACGGGTTAGGATTAGGGGACGGCTGAGGGTCAGGCTTCGGGGAAGGGTTAGGGTTAGGGTTCGGGCTAGGGTTAGGGTTAGGGGACGGGGACGGTTCAGGCTCCAGGTGAGGGTACGACAACGCTCTAGGGGGAGCGTACGTGTGAGGGCGCGGGTTAGTGTCAGCGTACGGGTTAGGATTAGGGGACGGCTGAGGGTCAGGCTTCGGGGAAGGGTTAGGGTTAGGGTTCGGGCTAGGGTTAGGGTTAGGGGACGGGGACGGTTCAGGGTCCAGGTGAGGGTACGACAACGCTCTGGGGGAGCGTACGTGTGGGGGCGCGGGTTAGTGTCAGCGTACGGGTTAGGATTAGGGGACGGCTGAGGGTCAGGCTTCGGGGAAGGGTTAGGGTTAGGGTTCGGGCTAGGGTTAGGGTTAGGGGACGGGGACGGTTTAGGGTCCAGGTGAGGGTACGACAACGCTCTAGGGGGAGCGTACGTGTGGGGGCGCGGGTTAGTGTCAGCGTACGGGTTAGGATTAGGGGACGGGTGAGGGTCAGGCTTCGGGGAAGGGTTAGGGTTAGGGTTCGGGCTAGGGTTAGGGTTAGGGGACGGGGACGGTTCAGGGTCCAGGTGAGGGTACGACAACGCTCTAGGGGGAGCGTACGTGTGAGGGCGCGGGTTAGTGTCAGCGTACGGGTTAGGATTAGGGGACGGCTGAGGGTCAGGCTTCGGGGAAGGGTTAGGGTTAGGGTTCGGGCTAGGGTTAGGGTTAGGGGACGGGGACGGTTCAGGGTCCAGGTGAGGGTACGACAACGCTCTAGGGGGAGCGTACGTGTGAGGGCGCGGGTTAGTGTCAGCGTACGGGTTAGGATTAGGGGACGGCTGAGGGTCAGGCTTCGGGGAAGGGTTAGGGTTAGGGTTCGGGCTAGGGTTAGGGTTAGGGGACGGGGACGGTTCAGGGTCCAGGTGAGGGTACGACAACGCTCTAGGGGGAGCGTACGTGTGAGGGCGCGGGTTAGTGTCAGCGTACGGGTTAGGATTAGGGGACGGCTGAGGGTCAGGCTTCGGGGAAGGGTTAGGGTTAGGGTTCGGGCTAGGGTTAGGGTTAGGGGACGGGGACGGTTTAGGGTCCAGGTGAGGGTACGACAACGCTCTAGGGGGAGCGTACGTGTGAGGGCGCGGGTTAGTGTCAGCGTACGGGTTAGGATTAGGGGACGGCTGAGGGTCAGGCTTCGGGGAAGGGTTAGGGTTAGGGTTCGGGCTAGGGTTAGGGTTAGGGGACGGGGACGGTTTAGGGTCCAGGTGAGGGTACGACAACGCTCTAGGGGGAGCGTACGTGTGAGGGCGCGGGTTAGTGTCAGCGTACGGGTTAGGATTAGGGGACGGCTGAGGGTCAGGCTTCGGGGAAGGGTTAGGGTTAGGGTTCGGGCTAGGGTTAGGGTTAGGGGACGGGGACGGTTTAGGGTCCAGGTGAGGGTACGACAACGCTCTAGGGGGAGCGTACGTGTGAGGGCGCGGGTTAGTGTCAGCGTACGGGTTAGGATTAGGGGACGGCTGAGGGTCAGGCTTCGGGGAAGGGTTAGGGTTAGGGTTCGGGCTAGGGTTAGGGTTAGGGGACGGGGACGGTTTAGGGTCCAGGTGAGGGTACGACAACGCTCTAGGGGGAGCGTACGTGTGAGGGCGCGGGTTAGTGTCAGCGTATGGGTTAGGATTAGGGGACGGCTGAGGGTCAGGCTTCGGGGAAGGGTTAGGGTTAGGGTTCGGGCTAGGGTTAGGGTTAGGGGACGGGGACGGTTTAGGGTCCAGGTGAGGGTACGACAACGCTGTAGGGGGAGCGTACGTGTGAGGGCGCGGGTTAGTGTCAGCGTACGGGTTAGGATTAGGGGACGGCTGAGGGTCAGGCTTCGGGGAAGGGTTAGGGTTAGGCTTCGGGCTAGGATTAGTGTTAGGGGACGGGGACGGTTTAGGGTCCAGGTGAGGGTACGACAACGCTCTAGGGGGAGCGTACGTGTGAGGGCGCGGGTTAGTGTCAGCGTACGGGTTAGGATTAGGGGACGGCTGAGGGTCAGGCTTCGGGGAAGGGTTAGGGTTAGGGTTCGGGCTAGGGTTAGGGTTAGAGGACGGGGACGGTTTAGGGTCCAGGTGAGGGTACGACAACGCTCTAGGGGGAGTGTACGTGTGAGGGCGCGGGTTAGTGTCAGCGTACGGGTTAGGATTAGGGGACGGCTGAGGGTCAGGCTTCGGGGAAGGGTTAGGGTTAGGGTTCGGGCTAGGGTTAGGGTTAGGGGACGGGGACGGTTTAGGGTCCAGGTGAGGGTACGACAACGCTCTAGGGGGAGCGTACGTGTGAGGGCGCGGGTTAGTGTCAGCGTACGGGTTAGGATTAGGGGACGGCTGAGGGTCAGGCTTCGGGGAAGGGTTAGGGTTAGGGTTCGGGCTAGGGTTAGGGTTAGGGGACGGGGACGGTTTAGGGTCCAGGTGACGGTACGTCAACGCTCTAGGGGGAGCGTACTTGTGAGGGCGCGGGTTAGTGTCAGCGTACGGGTTAGGATTAGGGGACGGCTGAGGGTCAGGCTTCGGGGAAGGGTTAGGGTTAGGCTTCGGGCTAGGGTTAGGGTTAGGGGACGGGGACGGTTTAGGGTCCAGGTGAGGGTACGACAACGCTCTAGGGGGAGCGTACGTGTGAGGGCGCGGGTTAGTGTCAGCGTACGGGTTAGGATTAGGGGACGGCTGAGGGTCAGGCTTCGGGGAAGGGTTAGGGTTAGGGTTCGGGCTAGGGTTAAGGTTAAGGGACGGGGACGGTTTAGGGTCCAGGTGAGGGTACGACAACGCTCTAGGGGGAGCGTACGTGTGAGGGCGCGGGTTAGTGTAAGCGTACGGGTTAGGATTAGGGGACGGCTGAGGGTCAGGCTTCGGGGAAGGGTTAGGGTTAGGGTTCGGGCTAGGGTTAGGGTTAGGGGACGGGGACGGTTTAGGGTCCAGGTGATGGTACGACAACGCTCTAGGGGGAGCGTACGTGTGAGGGCGCGGGTTAGTGTCAGCGTACGGGTTAGGATTAGGGGACGGGTGAGGGTCAGGCTTCGGGGAAGGGTTAGGGTTAGGGTTCGGGCTAGGGTTAGGGTTAGGGGACGGGCACGGTTCAGGGTCCAGGTGAGGGTACGACAACGCTCTAGGGGGAGCGTACGTGTGAGGGCGCGGGTTAGTGTCAGCGTACGGGTTAGGATTAGGGGACGGCTGAGGGTCAGGCTTCGGGGAAGGGTTAGGGTTAGGGTTCGGGCTAGGGTTAGGGTTATGGGACGGGGACGGTTCAGGGTCCAGGTGAGGGTACGACAACGCTCTAGGGGGAGCGTACGTGTGAGGGCGCGGGTTAGTGTCAGCGTACGGGTTAGGATTAGGGGACGGCTGAGGGTCAGGCTTCGGGGAAGGGTTAGGGTTAGGGTTCGGGCTAGGGTTAGGGTTAGGGGACGGGGACGGTTTAGGGTCCAGGTGAGGGTACGACAACGCTCTAGGGGGAGCGTACGTGTGAGGGCGCGGGTTAGTGTCAGCGTACGGGTTAGGATTAGGGGACGGCTGAGGGTCAGGCTTCGGGGAAGGGTTAGGGTTAGGGTTCGGGCTAGGGTTAGGGTTAGGGGACGGGGACGGTTTAGGGTCCAGGTGAGGGTACGACAACGCTCTAGGGGGAGCGTACGTGTGAGGGCGCGGGTTAGTGTCAGCGTACGGGTTAGGATTAGGGGACGGCTGAGGGTCAGGCTTCGGGGAAGGGTTAGGGTTAGGGTTCGGGCTAGGGTTAGGGTTAGGGGACGGGGACGGTTTAGGGTCCAGGTGAGGGTACGACAACGCTCTAGGGGGAGCGTACGTGTGAGGGCGCGGGTTAGTGTCAGCGTATGGGTTAGGATTAGGGGACGGCTGAGGGTCAGGCTTCGGGGAAGGGTTAGGGTTAGGGTTCGGGCTAGGGTTAGGGTTAGGGGACGGGGACGGTTTAGGGTCCAGGTGAGGGTACGACAACGCTCTAGGGGGAGCGTACGTGTGAGGGCGCGGGTTAGTGTCAGCGAACGGGTTAGGATTAGGGGACGGCTGAGGGTCAGGCTTCGGGGAAGGGTTAGGGTTAGGCTTCGGGCTAGGGTTAGTGTTAGGGGACGGGGACGGTTTAGGGTCCAGGTGAGGGTATGACAACGCTCTAGGGGGAGCGTACGTGTGAGGGCGCGGGTTAGTGTCAGCGTACGGGTTAGGATTAGGGGACGGCTGAGGGTCAGGCTTCGGGGAAGGGTTAGGGTTAGGGTTCGGGCTAGGGTTAGGGTTAGAGGACGGGGACGGTTTAGGGTCCAGGTGAGGGTACGACAACGCTCTAGGGGGAGCGTACGTGTGAGGGCGCGGGTTAGTGTCAGCGTACGGGTTAGGATTAGGGGACGGCTGAGGGTCAGGCTTCGGGGAAGGGTTAGGGTTAGGGTTCGGGCTAGGGTTAGGGTTAGGGGACGGGGACGGTTTAGGGTCCAGGTGAGGGTACGACAACGCTCTAGGGGGAGCGTACGTGTGAGGGCGCGGGTTAGTGTCAGCGTACGGGTTAGGATTAGGGGACGGCTGAGGGTCAGGCTTCGGGGAAGGGTTAGGGTTAGGGTTCGGGCTAGGGTTAGGGTTAGGGGACGGGGACGGTTTAGGGTCCAGGTGACGGTACGACAACGCTCTAGGGGGAGCGTACTTGTGAGGGCGCGGGTTAGTGTCAGCGTACGGGTTAGGATTAGGGGACGGCTGAGGGTCAGGCTTCGGGGAAGGGTTAGGGTTAGGCTTCGGGCTAGGGTTAGGGTTAGGGGACGGGGACGGTTTAGGGTCCAGGTGAGGGTACGACAACGCTCTAGGGGGAGCGTACGTGTGAGGGCGCGGGTTAGTGTCAGCGTACGGGTTAAGATTAGGGGACGGCTGAGGGTCAGGCTTCGGGGAAGGGTTAGGGTTAGGGTTCGGGCTAGGGTTAGGGTTAGGGGACGGGGACGGTTTAGGGTCCAGGTGAGGGTACGACAACGCTCTAGGGGGAGCGTACGTGTGAGGGCGCGGGTTAGTGTCAGCGTACGGGTTAGGATTAGGGGACGGCTGAGGGTCAGGCTTCGGGGAAGGGTTAGGTTTAGGGTTCGGGCTAGGGTTAGGGTTAGGGGATGGGGACGGTTTAGGGTCCAGGTGAGGGTACGACAACGCTCTAGGGGGAGCGTATGTGTGAGGGCGCGGGTTAGTGTCAGCGTACGGGTTAGGATTAGGGGACGGCTGAGGGTCAGGCTTCGGGGAAGGGTTAGGGTTAGGGTTCGGGCTAGGGTTAGGGTTAGGGGAGGGGGACGGTTTAGGGTCCAGGTGATGGTACGACAACGCTCTAGGGGGAGCGTACGTGTGAGGGCGCGGGTTAGTGTCAGCGTACGGGTTAGGATTAGGGGACGGCTGAGGGTCAGGCTTCGGGGAAGGGTTAGGGTTAGGCTTCGGGCTAGGGTTAGGGTTAGGGGACGGGGACGGTTTAGGGTCCAGGTGAGGGTACGACAACGCTCTAGGGGGAGCGTACGTGTGAGGGCGCGGGTTAGTGTCAGCGTACGGGTTAGGATTAGAGGACGGCTGAGGGTCAGGCTTCGGGGAAGGGTTAGGGTTAGGGTTCGGGCTAGGGTTAGGGTTAGGGGACGGGGACGGTTTAGGGTCCAGGTGAGGGTACGACAACGCTCTAGGGGGAGCGTACGTGTGAGGGCGCGGGTTAGTGTCAGCGTACGGGTTAGGATTAGGGGACGGCTGAGGGTCAGGCTTCGGGGAAGGGTTAGGGTTAGGCTTCGGGCTAGGGTTAGGGTTAGGGGACGGGGACGGTTTAGGGTCCAGGTGAGGGTACGACAACGCTCTAGGGGGAGCGTACGTGTGAGGGCGCGGGTTAGTGTCAGCGTACGGGTTAGGATTAGGGGACGGCTGAGGGTCAGGCTTCGGGGAAGGGTTAGGGTTAGGGTTCGGGCTAGGGTTAGGGTTAGGGGACGGGGACGGTTTAGGGTCCAGGTGAGGGTACGACAACGCTCTAGGGGAAGCGTACGTGTGAGGGCGCGGGTTAGTGTCAGCGTACGGGTTAGGATTAGGGGACGGCTGAGGGTCAGGCTTCGGGGAAGTGTTAGGGTTAGGCTTTGGGCTAGGGTTAGGGTTAGGGGACGGGGACGGTTTAGGGTCCAGGTGAGGGTACGACAACGCTCTAGGGGGAGCGTACGTGTGAGGGCGCGGGTTAGTGTCAGCGTACGGGTTAGGATTAGGGGACGGCTGAGGGTCAGGCTTCGGGGAAGGGTTAGGGTTAGGCTTCGGGCTAGGGTTAGGGTTAGGGGACGGGGACGTTTCAGGGTCCAGGTGAGGGTACGACAACGCTCTAGGGGGAGCGTACGTGTGAGGGCGCGGGTTAGTGTCAGCGTACGGGTTAGGATTAGGGGACGGCTGAGGGTCAGGCTTCGGGGAAGGGTTAGGGTTAGGCTTCGGGCTAGGGTTAGGGTTAGGGGACGGGGACGGTTCAGGGTCCAGGTGAGGGTACGACAACGCTCTAGGGGGAGCGTACGTGTGAGGGTGCGGGTTAGTGTCAGCGTACGGGTTAGGATTAGGGGACGGCTGAGGGTCAGGCTTCGGGGAAGGGTTAGGGTTAGGCTTCGGGCTAGGGTTAGGGTTAGGGGACGGGGACGGTTCAGGGTCCAGGTGAGGGTACGACAACGCTCTAGGGGGAGCGTACGTGTGAGGGCGCGGGTTAGTGTCAGCGTACGGGTTAGGATTAGGGGACGGCTGAGGGTCAGGCTTCGGGGAAGGGTTAGGGTTAGGGTTCGGGCTAGGGTTAGGGTTAGGGGACGGGGACGGTTCAGGGTCCAGGTGAGGGTACGACAACGCTCTAGGGGGAGCGTACGTGTGAGGGCGCGGGTTAGTGTCAGCGTACGGGTTAGGATTAGGGGACGGCTGAGGGTCAGGCTTCGGGGAAGGGTTAGGGTTAGGGTTCGGGCTAGGGTTAGGGTTAGGGGACGGGGACGGTTTAGGGTCCAGGTGAGGGTACGACAACGCTCTAGGGGGAGCGTACGTGTGAGGGCGCGGGTTAGTGTCAGCGTACGGGTTAGGATTAGGGGACGGCTGAGGGTCAGGCTTCGGGGAAGTGTTAGGGTTAGGCTTCGGGCTAGGGTTAGGGTTAGGGGACGGGGACGGTTTAGGGTCCAGGTGAGGGTACGACAACGCTCTAGGGGGAGCGTACGTGTGAGGGCACGGGTTAGTGTCAGCGTACGGGTTAGGATTAGGGGACGGCTGAGGGTCAGGCTTCGGGGAAGGGTTAGGGTTAGGCTTCGGGCTAGGGTTAGGGTTAGGGGACGGGGACGGTTTAGGGTCCAGGTGAGGGTACGACAACGCTCTAGGGGGAGCGTACGTGTGAGGGCGCGGGTTAGTGTCAGCGTACGGGTTAGGATTAGGGGACGGCTGAGGGTCAGGCTTCGGGGAAGGGTTAGGGTTAGGGTTCGGGCTAGGGTTAGGGTTAGGGGACGGGGACGGTTCAGGGTCCAGGTGAGGGTACGACAACGCTCTAGGGGGAGCGTACGTGTGAGGGCACGGGTTAGTGTCAGCGTACGGGTTAGGATTAGGGGACGGCTGAGGGTCAGGCTTCGGGGAAGGGTTAGGGTTAGGGTTCGGGCTAGGGTTAGGGTTAGGGGACGGGGACGGTTTAGGGTCCAGGTGAGGGTATGACAACGCTCTGGGGGAGCGTACGTGTGGGGGCGCGGGTTAGTGTCAGCGTACGGGTTAGGATTAGGGGACGGCTGAGGGTCAGGCTTCGGGGAAGGGTTAGGGTTAGGGTTCGGGCTAGGGTTAGCGTTAGGGGACGGGGACGGTTTAGGGTCCAGGTGAGGGTACGACAACGCT
Source organism: Globicephala melas (assembly GCF_963455315.2). Classification (NCBI taxonomy): domain Eukaryota; kingdom Metazoa; phylum Chordata; class Mammalia; order Artiodactyla; family Delphinidae; genus Globicephala; species Globicephala melas. Next base: position 4,875 of record NW_027207670.1, on the reverse strand, counting down.
CTGGGGGAGCGTACGTGTGGGGGCGCGGGTTAGTGTCAGCGTACGGGTTAGGATTAGGGGACGGCTGAGGGTCAGGCTTCAGGGAAGTGTTAGGGTTAGGGTTCGGGCTAGGGTTAGGGTTAGGGGACGGGGACGGTTTAGGGTCCAGGTGAGGGTACGACAACGCTCTAGGGGGAGCGTACGTGTGAGGGCGCGGGTTAGTGTCAGCGTACGGGTTAGGATTAGGGGACGGCTGAGGGTCAGGCTTCGGGGAAGGGTTAGGGTTAGGCTTCGGGCTAGGGTTAGGGTTAGGGGACGGGGACGGTTTAGGGTCCAGGTGAGGGTACGACAACGCTCTAGGGGGAGCGTACGTGTGAGGGCGCGGGTTAGTGTCAGCGTACGGGTTAGGATTAGGGGACGGCTGAGGGTCAGGCTTCGGGGAAGGGTTAGGGTTAGGGTTCGGGCTAGGGTTAGGGTTAGGGGACGGGGACGGTTTAGGGTCCAGGTGAGGGTACGACAACGCTCTAGGGGGAGCGTACGTGTGAGGGCGCGGGTTAGTGTCAGCGTACGGGTTAGGATTAGGGGACGGCTGAGGGTCAGGCTTCGGGGAAGGGTTAGGGTTAGGGTTCGGGCTAGGGTTAGGGTTAGGGGACGGGGACGGTTTAGGGTCCAGGTGAGGGTACGACAACGCTCTAGGGGGAGCGTACGTGTGAGGGCGCGGGTTAGTGTCAGCGTACGGGTTAGGATTAGGGGACGGCTGAGGGTCAGGCTTCGGGGAAGGGTTAGGGTTAGGCTTCGGGCTAGGGTTAGGGTTAGGGGACGGGGACGGTTTAGGGTCCAGGTGAGGGTACGACAACGCTCTAGGGGGAGCGTACGTGTGAGGGCGCGGGTTAGTGTCAGCGTACGGGTTAGGATTAGGGGACGGCTGAGGGTCAGGCTTCGGGGAAGGGTTAGGGTTAGGCTTCGGGCTAGGGTTAGGGTTAGGGGACGGGGACGGTTTAGGGTCCAGGTGAGGGTACGACAACGCTCTAGGGGGAGCGTACGTGTGAGGGCGCGGGTTAGTGTCAGCGTACGGGTTAGGATTAGGGGACGGCTGAGGGTCAGGCTTCGGGGAAGTGTTAGGGTTAGGCTTCGGGCTAGGGTTAGGGTTAGGGGACGGGGACGGTTTAGGGTCCAGGTGAGGGTACGACAACGCTCTAGGGGGAGCGTACGTGTGAGGGCACGGGTTAGTGTCAGCGTACGGGTTAGGATTAGGGGACGGCTGAGGGTCAGGCTTCGGGGAAGGGTTAGGGTTAGGCTTCGGGCTAGGGTTAGGGTTAGGGGACGGGGACGGTTTAGGGTCCAGGTGAGGGTACGACAACGCTCTAGGGGGAGCGTACGTGTGAGGGCGCGGGTTAGTGTCAGCGTACGGGTTAGGATTAGGGGACGGCTGAGGGTCAGGCTTCGGGGAAGGGTTAGGGTTAGGGTTCGGGCTAGGGTTAGGGTTAGGGGACGGGGACGGTTCAGGGTCCAGGTGAGGGTACGACAACGCTCTAGGGGGAGCGTACGTGTGAGGGCACGGGTTAGTGTCAGCGTACGGGTTAGGATTAGGGGACGGCTGAGGGTCAGGCTTCGGGGAAGGGTTAGGGTTAGGGTTCGGGCTAGGGTTAGGGTTAGGGGACGGGGACGGTTTAGGGTCCAGGTGAGGGTATGACAACGCTCTGGGGGAGCGTACGTGTGGGGGCGCGGGTTAGTGTCAGCGTACGGGTTAGGATTAGGGGACGGCTGAGGGTCAGGCTTCGGGGAAGGGTTAGGGTTAGGGTTCGGGCTAGGGTTAGCGTTAGGGGACGGGGACGGTTTAGGGTCCAGGTGAGGGTACGACAACGCTCTGGGGGAGCGTACGTGTGGGGGCGCGGGTTAGTGTCAGCGTACGGGTTAGGATTAGGGGACGGCTGAGGGTCAGGCTTCAGGGAAGTGTTAGGGTTAGGGTTCGGGCTAGGGTTAGGGTTAGGGGACGGGGACGGTTTAGGGTCCAGGTGACGGTACGACAACGCTCTAGGGGGAGCGTACGTGTGAGGGCGCGGGTTAGTGTCAGCGTACGGGTTAGGATTAGGGGACGGCTGAGGGTCAGGCTTCGGGGAAGGGTTAGGGTTAGGCTTCGGGCTAGGGTTAGGGTTAGGGGACGGGGACGGTTTAGGGTCCAGGTGAGGGTACGACAACGCTCTAGGGGGAGCGTACGTGTGAGGGCGCGGGTTAGTGTCAGCGTACGGGTTAGGATTAGGGGACGGCTGAGGGTCAGGCTTCGGGGAAGGGTTAGGGTTAGGGTTCGGGCTAGGGTTAGGGTTAGGGGACGGGGACGGTTTAGGGTCCAGGTGAGGGTACGACAACGCTCTAGGGGGAGCGTACGTGTGAGGGCGCGGGTTAGTGTCAGCGTACGGGTTAGGATTAGGGGACGGCTGAGGGTCAGGCTTCGGGGAAGGGTTAGGGTTAGGCTTCGGGCTAGGGTTAGGGTTAGGGGACGGGGACGGTTTAGGGTCCAGGTGACGGTACGACAACGCTCTAGGGGGAGCGTACGTGTGAGGGCGCGGGTTAGTGTCAGCGTACGGGTTAGGATTAGGGGACGGCTGAGGGTCAGGCTTCGGGGAAGGGTTAGGGTTAGGCTTCGGGCTAGGGTTAGGGTTAGGGGACGGGGACGGTTTAGGGTCCAGGTGAGGGTACGACAACGCTCTAGGGGGAGCGTACGTGTGAGGGCGCGGGTTAGTGTCAGCGTACGGGTTAGGATTAGGGGACGGCTGAGGGTCAGGCTTCGGGGAAGGGTTAGGGTTAGGGTTCGGGCTAGGGTTAGGGTTAGGGGACGGGGACGGTTTAGGGTCCAGGTGAGGGTACGACAACGCTCTAGGGGGAGCGTACGTGTGAGGGCGCGGGTTAGTGTCAGCGTACGGGTTAGGATTAGGGGACGGCTGAGGGTCAGGCTTCGGGGAAGGGTTAGGGTTAGGGTTCGGGCTAGGGTTAGGGTTAGGGGACGGGGACGGTTTAGGGTCCAGGTGAGGGTACGACAACGCTCTAGGGGGAGCGTACGTGTGAGGGCGCGGGTTAGTGTCAGCGTACGGGTTAGGATTAGGGGACGGCTGAGGGTCAGGCTTCGGGGAAGGGTTAGGGTTAGGGTTCGGGCTAGGGTTAGGGTTAGGGGACGGGGACGGTTTAGGGTCCAGGTGAGGGTACGACAACGCTCTAGGGGGAGCGTACGTGTGAGGGCGCGGGTTAGTGTCAGCGTACGGGTTAGGATTAGGGGACGGCTGAGGGTCAGGCTTCGGGGAAGGGTTAGGGTTAGGCTTCGGGCTAGGGTTAGGGTTAGGGGACGGGGACGGTTTAGGGTCCAGGTGAGGGTACGACAACGCTCTAGGGGGAGCGTACGTGTGAGGGCGCGGGTTAGTGTCAGCGTACGGGTTAGGATTAGGGGACGGCTGAGGGTCAGGCTTCGGGGAAGGGTTAGGGTTAGGCTTCGGGCTAGGGTTAGGGTTAGGGGACGGGGACGTTTTAGGGTCCAGGTGAGGGTACGACAACGCTCTAGGGGGAGCGTACGTGTGAGGGCGCGGGTTAGTGTCAGCGTACGGGTTAGGATTAGGGGACGGCTGAGGGTCAGGCTTCGGGGAAGGGTTAGGGTTAGGCTTCGGGCTAGGGTTAGGGTTAGGGGACGGGGACAGTTTAGGGTCCAGGTGAGGGTACGACAACGCTCTAGGGGAAGCGTACGTGTGAGGGCGCGGGTTAGTGTCAGCGTACGGGTTAGGATTAGGGGACGGCTGAGGGTCAGGCTTCGGGGAAGGGTTAGGGTTAGGCTTCGGGCTAGGGTTAGGGTTAGGGGACGGGGACGGTTTAGGGTCCAGGTGAGGGTACGACAACGCTCTAGGGGGAGCGTACGTGTGAGGGCGCGGGTTAGTGTCAGCGTACGGGTTAGGATTAGGGGACGGCTGAGGGTCAGGCTTCGGGGAAGGGTTAGGGTTAGGCTTCGGGCTAGGGTTAGGGTTAGGGGACGGGGACGTTTCAGGGTCCAGGTGAGGGTACGACAACGCTCTAGGGGGAGCGTACGTGTGAGGGCGTGGGTTAGTGTCAGCGTACGGGTTAGGATTAGGGGACGGCTGAGGGTCAGGCTTCGGGGAAGGGTTAGGGTTAGGCTTCGGGCTAGGGTTAGGGTTAGGGGACGGGGACGGTTCAGGGTCCAGGTGAGGGTACGACAACGCTCTAGGGGGAGCGTACGTGTGAGGGCGCGGGTTAGTGTCAGCGTACGGGTTAGGATTAGGGGACGGCTGAGGGTCAGGCTTCGGGGAAGGGTTAGGGTTAGGGTTCGGGCTAGGGTTAGGGTTAGGGGACGGGGACGGTTTAGGGTCCAGGTGAGGGTACGACAACGCTCTAGGGGGAGCGTACGTGTGAGGGCGCGGGTTAGTGTCAGCGTACGGGTTAGGATTAGGGGACGGCTGAGGGTCAGGCTTCGGGGAAGGGTTAGGGTTAGGGTTCGGGCTAGGGTTAGGGTTAGGGGACGGGGACGGTTTAGGGTCCAGGTGAGGGTACGACAACGCTCTAGGGGGAGCGTACGTGTGAGGGCGCGGGTTAGTGTCAGCGTACGGGTTAGGATTAGGGGACGGCTGACGGTCAGGCTTCGGGGAAGGGTTAGGGTTAGGCTTCGGGCTAGGGTTAGGGTTAGGGGACGGGGACGGTTTAGGGTCCAGGTGAGGGTACGACAACGCTCTAGGGGGAGCGTACGTGTGAGGGCGCGGGTTAGTGTCAGCGTACGGGTTAGGATTAGGGGACGGCTGAGGGTCAGGCTTCGGGGAAGGGTTAGGGTTAGGCTTCGGGCTAGGGTTAGGGTTAGGGGACGGGGACGGTTTAGGGTCCAGGTGAGGGTACGACAACGCTCTAGGG